>NC_069499.1:942431847-942545420 GCF_027579735.1 Bombina bombina
TATGATTGTGGTTAAAGGGACAGTGAACTGAATTTTTTTTTTTCCCCTCAATGTGTTTCCAAATTATGACTTGTTAAACCAGCTGCATAATATATTAGAATGCTTCTTTAGGTTTATAGCTGTTTTCTCTTTGAAATCACAACCCATCAAAATGGGTTGAGCTTGCAGGTAAATCATATAGCCTTATTTTATCCCTTTTTGTACACACACATGCTTCTTTTTATTATCTCTATCTGTAAACTTGGAGGGAACAATTAAACATTAATATTTTGTTACTCATCTCTCCTACCTCCTACTGGGAGTGTAATTTCTTCTCCTAGCTACATTTTCACAGCTTTTCTATAAGCCTAGTATTAAGTGTAAAAACTTTCAGTATAAGCAAAGATACCACAGGCAAAATCACCAATTTCAAATGCCCAATAAAGGAAAATTAGTTATTTGTAATCAATCTAATACACTCCAGCAGGTAAAATTGATCATTGGGAACAAATTTAAGGGGACAAAATGTAGGGTATGCTGTCCCTTTAAGGAAAGTAGTGAAAATGGGTTGTATTATTTTGTATTATCTGGCTCATAAATTCACTTTATTTGTGGAGTGTTTATAAAAGTTTTAGTGTAGAATTTGGACTTAGAAAAGTGTAAGAGGAGTTGCAAATACATTGCTGGACTATTACGCACCTGCAGATTCAGAATTGAGCAAACACTTGTGATGTTTTTAAATAAAATGTGACCAGTAGTAGCCTTAATGTGCTGACTCAGAGGGGTGCAAATGGAATGGAGATGTAATGTGATCAGGGGTCTGAGTTTTGGGGTATTAGCAGCACTAGGAGTTTACAATATATGAGAACCTGCATATAAGACGCACAGTACCAGGGGCTCCACAAGCAGATAATGATGGCTGTAACTAGCAGCGTGTGCTTCTGTGGCTTGTGCCTTTATAGCATCGCGTGCCTCTTGGTCCCACTGTCTGCACCTCTCATGCAGTTATCTATGGATGTCATATACAGATCTGTACTTCTTTTCCTTAAAAGTAATGTTACATGTATACTTTCTATACATTAATTTATTTACATTTTAATATAGATCATACAACTATTTTTATACTTTTGAAGTATATTTATTAGCATATTCAATATTAACACTTTTTACCAAGCAAAACTGTAATTATTTATTATTTTTGTACCAGTCTAATTAACAAAATTATATCAGAACATTTTATAATCATATGTTAATAAAATCTATTTGTTATTGGTGTTGACAGAAGCTCATTTAGAAAGACAATCATGGTGTTTTGGCATTCTGTAAGTGTTATATCATAGATGATAGCACAATACATTTTTGTGATTTCAAGCAATATATCCTGTGATACTGGGCTGGCACTAATTATCTCAGACAATAAGCACTGTGATATTACTGTGACACTGGCACCAATTATCTCAGACAATAAGCACTGTGATATTACGGTGACACTGGCACCAAGTATCTCAGACAATAACACTGTGATATTACTGTGACACTGGCACCAAGTATCTCAGACAATAAACACTGTGATATTACTGTGACACTGGCACCAAGCATCTCAGACAATAAGCACTGTGATATTACTGTGACACTGGCACCAATTATCTCAGACAATAAGCACTGTGATATTATTGTGACACTGGCACCAATTATCTCAGACAATAAGCACTGTGATATTACTGTGACACTGGCACCAAGCATCTCAGACAATAAGCACTGTGATATTACTGTGACACTGGCACCAATTATCTGAGACAATAAGCACTGTGATATTACTGTCACAGTAATATCACAGTGCTTATTGTCTGAGCTAATTGGTGCCAGTGTCACATTAATATCACAGTGCTTATTATCTGTCTCAGATAATTTGTACCAGTGTCACAGTAATATCACAATGCTTATTGTCTGAGCTAATTGGTGCCAGTGTCACAGTAATATCACAGTGCTTATTGTCTGTCCAGGGGCAAAGCTACAGGGGGTGCTGAGGTCGCAATTGTGTTTGTTTGTGGAACCATCAAATTACAGACCTTGTTACTACAGCATGAGGGGAGGGGGTAAACAGTGTCACTATACAGTACCACTATATACAGTATGGGGGGGCAGGACTATAAAGTGACCACAGTAGTCTGTGACATAAAGTACTGGGGCTGGTAGGGTCAGGCCAGCCATCTCACCGGCAGATTACAGACTGTGTCACTGACTCACTATATACAGTACTGGTGGGTTAAACAGTGTCACTATATACAGTAATAGGGGGGGTCAGACCATCTCACAGACAGTTCGCACAGGGTACCTCCTTTTGCAGACGTGATCTGATTCACATTTTTTTCTGTAATAAATGTAAAAAAAAAATAATAATATATGTTTAAAACTCACTTTTTTGGGTGGGGGGTGGGGGGGTGAGGGGCCCTTCTTAGATTCTTGCACCTGGGCCCTGTGGTTTCTAGTTACGTCTCTGCATGCAACCGGAGCGTAGAAGACTACTTCAACTTGTCTTGTTGTACTTGTTATCTATATTTGGCGGCGGTGCATCTTTTTAGGTAGGTCAGTGGTGGCGGGGTTGGGGTTCAGGTTGACTGACTCACTGTCTTCTTCTGTTGTTGTTGTGTGACAGTGACTGTGTTAACTTCGAAGTTCGAATCGACTATGTATTGTGATACAATAATTGTGATTACTATTAGATTGATTTAGGTAGGTGTCAGACTGTCAGTGGCGGTGGCGGGCCTCAGCCTTTTATAGTGACTCCTGTCCTCCTGAGCCTGCTGGGGCCCTGGGCCAATCTTTTATTTTGGGCGGCAGTGCGGCACTAAGTTGAAGTTAGATAACGTGAGTTGAAGTTGAACTTATACATTTATTACAACGAACTTGCAGCCTCGCTGCCAAAATAGTCAAGTGACTCAAGTCACTTCCCTTGACTATAGAGGCAGCAAGGCTGCAAGTTCGTTGTAATAAATGTATATCAAGTTGACAAGTTCAACTCAAGTTATCTAACTTCAACTTAGTGCCGCCTAAAAGAAAAGAAAAGATGGCCCAGGGCCCCAGCAGGCTCAGTCACACGACAAGGAAGTTGGTTTCTTATTCAAGCTGTTTCTTATTCGTGAAATTCTGTTTCTTATTCATGGAAGTTGGTTTCTTATTCAATTTTTTTTAAAATAAAAAAATAGGTTTTATTAAAATAATAATATGATTCATATAAATGTAGTTACACAGAGGTGGAATCTCTTTATATAACAGATATACAAACTTGAAAAAAGGGCATACGTTGGCACCACTACAAATATTACTATTTTGAATAAGTAACATATATTTTCAAAGGGTTAATAACCATTGGGCCACTGATTTCACTATGAATATATACAGGGTAGATCCCCCTCCATGCCATGCAATTGTTTTTAGCCTGGCCCAATGGTGTTTTGGGCACAGAAATTGATGCCAACCCTGGCATAGGTGACATAATTCTCAATTTTGAATAAGTAACAGATATTTTCAAAGGGTTAATAACCATTGGGCCACTGATTTCACTATGAATATCTACAGGGTAGATCCCCCTCCATGCCATGCTATTGTTTTTAGCCTGGCCCAATGGTTATTAACCCTTTGAAAATATTGGTTACTTATTCAAAAATGAGAATTATGTCACCTATGCCAGGGTTGGCATCAATTGCTGTGCCAAAACACCATTGTGCCAGGCTAAAAACAATTGCATGGCATGGAAGAGGATCTGCCCTGTATATATTCAAAGTGAAATCAGTGGCCCAATGGTTATTAACCCTTTGAAAATATCTGTTACTTATTCAAAAATGAGAATTATGTCACCTATGCCAGTGTTGGCATCAATTTCTGTGCCAAAAACACCATTGGGCCCGGCTAAAAACAATTGCATGACATGGAGGGGGATCTACCCTGTATAAATTCATAGTGAAATCAGTGGCCCAATGGTTATTAACCCTTTGAAAATATCTGTTACTTATTCAAAAATGAGAATTATGTCACCTATGCCAGTGTTGGCATCAATTTCTGTGCCAAAAACACCATTGGGCCAGGCTAAAAACAATTGCATGACATGGAGGGGGATCTACCCTGTATATATTCATAGTGAAATCAGTGGCCCAATGTTATTAACCCTTTGAAAATATCTGTTACTTATTCAAAAATGAGAATTATGTCACCTATGCCAGTGTTGGCATCAATTTCTGTGGCAAAAACACCATTGGGCCAGGCTAAAAACAATTGAATGACATGGAGGGGGAATGGGATCTACCCTGTATAAAATCATAGTGAAATCAGTGGCCGAATGGTTATTAACCCTTTGAAAATATATGTTATTTATTCAAAATAGTAATATTTGTAGTGGTGCCAATGTATGCCCTTTTTTCAAGTTTGTATATCTAATTGTTATATAAAGAGATTCCACCTCTGTGTAACTACATTATATGAATCATATTATTATTTTAATAAAACCTATTTTTTTATTTAAAGCAGTCTGACAAAAAAATTGAATAAAAAACCAACTTCCATGAATAAGAAACAGAATTTCCCGAATAAAAAACAGCTTGAATAAGAAACCAACTTCCTTGTCGTCTCAGTCACTATAAAAGCTGTAGCCTGTTTTTGGTTATTTACTACTACTAGTAATAATTATTATTAAATCAAGTCACCCATTTTATGTAACCTCTCACCTATTGAGTCAGCTCAAGAGGGATCTTGGGGCTGCTAAAAACCCCAATAATTACTGAAATACCCCCAATTATCAATGGTGTCCAACTGTCCATATCCAAAAATTTGCAAGTCAATTTTTTGTTCTACCTAGGGAAGGCAAGATGTAAATGAGGAGAGGTGTATTTAAATAATAGGCAATATGTAGTGGAAATTATTGATACTAGTTATTTATTTGTCCAGTTTTTTAAAGTCCATAGGTTTAATTAATGTAAAATATCTCATATGCATCACTGCATTACAAATATGGAGCAGAAGTAAATAAGTGGCAGTCAAGGGGGTCAAACTGCTGTTCATTTGTGGTGCAGAGTGCAGACTGCAGAGAGACAAAATGTTGATTTTTATGTTACTAGCAGCCATGGGGTAAAATGGCTGTCACTGCTCAATTGTGAAAAATATACCTGGTTAAATGAAGAGTGGGGGCTATTGGGAGGGAGCTTTGTGTGACTCTGAGTCTGACTTATAGTGAGTGACTGAGGCTGCCAATCTATTGAATCACATTCTTTTTTTAGGTAGGTGGCGGCTGGCGGCACTTGATGAAGTTAGTTAGTTGATATTATTTATAACACACACACTTGTGTTCTTGTAGATTGTGGGGTGTCCAAACTTCTGTCTCAAAGGGCCACAAAGTTTTCTCTTTTTTCTTTTTCTTCTTTTTGCTAAGATGGAGGTGAGATTTATTTCTAGATAGAAATAATACAACGTACAATAGATAGACATGTTACATTATTTTGGTTTGTATGTGTTGAACTTGCAACTAGATATTATGATAACTAATGTACTTGTGTTGTTGTAAAGGCAAAAACACACACAAATGTATACACACATATACATACACATGCAGATATACACTAAACACACACATGTATACACACATATACATACACATGATGCAGATATACGCTAAACACACACATGTATACACACATATACATACACATGCAGATATACACTAAACACACACATGTATACAATTACACACATATACATACACATGCAGATATACACTAAACACACACATGTATACAATTACACACATATACATACACAAGCAGATATACACTAAACACACACACATGTATACAATTACACACATATACATACACATGCAGATATACACTACACACACACATATCCTTTGAAAAGCATATCTAAATATGCTCTGTAGCTACTGAGCATATTTAGATATGAATTTCAACAAAGGATATCTGATTTTCTTCATTCTTTTGATATCCTTTGTTGAAAAGCATATCTAAATATGCTCAGTAGCTATTGAGCATATTTAGATATGAATTTCAACAAAGGATATCTGATTTCCTTCATTCTTTTGATATCCTTTGTTGAAATTCATATCTAAATATGCTCAATAGCTTATAAGCATATTTAGATATGCTTTTCAACAAAGGATATCAAAAGAATGAAGAAAATCAGATATCCTTTGTTGAAAATCATATCTAAATATGCTCAGTAGATACTGAATGGTGGCTGCATATAGATATTGGCTCGCCCATGTTCAATTGCTATTTCTTCAACAAAGGATATCTAAAGAATGAAGGCGTATCCGATTCCTAGACACTGCCTCACCAGCCTCTGAAGTCACCGCACATCACTGATATATATATATATATATATATATATATATCACAGATTAGTTTATATTTGAAAAGAGAGCACTTTAAATGGCAAGAATTTTTTTATTGATTTAAATTCATCTGCCATCTATGATTTAGGCAAATAATACATGTATTATTTAGCCACAAATAAAGTCGATAAAAAAGAGCACTGAATTACTGACTCAAGGCATGTATATAAACAATATATAACAACCTTACTTAAAAAGTGCCCAATCCATAGCTGAGAGTGTCTTATATAATAAAAGTATATACTTACTGTGTAAGACACCCATCCAAATATAGCAGACAGCCAAACCAGTACTTAAACATATCAGCAGAGGTAATCTTACAAGAGTAACCCCCTTAGCATGTAAGCCTAAAAGTCCAGCTGTTTGTAGATAGCCTTCTTAAGAGCTGGCTACAACAGTGCAACTCTTGGCAGGGCCCTCTACCCTATAATTGTTTTGTTGTACTCCCCCTTTGTTTACAGTGCTGCGGAATCTGTTGGCGCTCTACAAATAACCGATAATAATAAAATAATAAATAATATATTGTATGATCTATAAAAGGAGGCAGCAGATAAATCCCTACGACTGATTTACAGGGAGCCTTATGAAAAGCTTTACCATAGGTGAAAACATGGTATCATCAGGCAATACTCCCTTCACATCCCTCAGACAAACACTGCACTTAGAGAGGAACTGGGCTTCAATAGGTTTAGAATCACCTTTCACAGAAGAAATCATGCTTCACCACCTCCTAAGGAGGCAAAGTTTGTCAAACTGAGGTATGTGTGAGGTGGGAGGTGTATTTATAGGCATTTGAGGTTTAGGAAACTTTGCCCCCTCCTGGTAGGAATGTATATCCCATACGTCATTAGCTCATGGACTCTTGCCACCTATATGAAATAGTTTTTTACCATTTGCCAATAAATAAATGTCCCCAGATTTCATTTTAAAAATCTGGTCACTTTAACTTATTCAGAATTGTAATTTGTACATTGATGCTAGCGCGTGTACATATGCTCTTATGACCAAACTGGTTTTTTTAATTAAATGAATGCCAACGTTTGCATATACAGTATTATAATTTCATTTTTTGCCAATTTGTATTTATGAGAATTGTATTGCGTTTTTGCAGATTATACAATTTGCATTTCTAATTTAACATTCGTGTGAAGCTGCCTGATAATGTTGTCAATAAGAAGGCAATTTCCACAAATTAGAGACTGAATGAATAAAAATATATAACTCCCCCTTTGTCACCCTGTTCTTTCCTGTAGATGACGGATGATTACAGTCATCATGTGACTGCTGACATCACAGGCCCTGTAGCTGGATAGGGTCTAGCCGCTACTTACTAAACAAGGGGTTTGAGAGATAAGGAAGTTAGTGCTGTTTCAGCAAGTAGTGAGAGAACAGAACAGTGTCAGGCAGTGTGACTATAGCACTTGTTGTAGGGTTGTAGTTTGTAATGTACCGTGTTCTGAAACAGTTATATTAATACCAATGTGCAGAGTTGCCCCCCGAGTGATTGGTTACCTAATGCCTGACAGCTGTAGATTGTAATACTGTATGCAGTAGTTATAATTATTTACATAACATTAGTTTTGCGTGCTGCATGTGTCAGCATTTTTGTATTTCTTTTAGGTGTTGCCTGTATTCCAGATCCGTTTTGCACGTCAGTGCTGTGGTCTTTGATAAGCAGCTGAAGTTAGTTGTGTGGTGGTTCTGTATTGTTATTCAGCGGGTATTCTATTAGAATTCTGTTGTTTTTTGGGCACTGCGTTAATATATTATTGTTACACAGTGTGTGTGCTGCAACCTTGCCAGCTTTACCATGCGTGGTCTCTCGGGCCTTATTGTTGTGTCCCGGAGTTCTTTGCTGCGGCCTGGCATGCTGTGTCTGCGCGGTCTATGTGCCGCGGTAGTGCGTCCTGATGTTTCACGGGAGTCCCGAACTGTCCAACCTTTGCTCTTCCCAAGAGCTGGCTATGTATCCAAAACCGAGGGCTTACTATGGGCTAATGCGCCTGGAAAAGATTCCGATCAGGTGCGTGAGGGGATCGGGGCTGGCATCTCTGGGAAAGGGGATTCTGTCGTGCGATGACTGTTGCACAAGTATAGTGACCCAGGGAAATCTTTAAAATTATTTTATTTGGTGAGCCACCAAGTGTAATGTAACATTTGCCCCTCCAATCCCATGGCTAGTCGTGATGAGTGTGAAAAAGATACTATTATTCAAAGCCGTTGGCTGGCACAAGTGAGTGTGTAAATCTAAGGTTGCAACTTATTGTTTTGGATGTTAGGGAAGCACAGATGTCTGAAAGGATTATAAATGGATGAGGAAATTTTGTGTTGTGGAATATGAGTGAGGGGATCACAAATGGGATAGGTGGGTGAGGTGATTAGGAGCTGAAACAGGTGGGTAAGCACATTAGGGGTAGCACATATACTTGAGAAGATCAGGATGGCACAACTGGGTGAGGTGATCAGTGGCAAGGTGAGAAGATATTTGTGCATATGGGAGGAGTAAGGGCTTGCACAGCTGGTTGATGGCTTTGGGACTGGCATTTCAATGATCACTTCTTTTATATAGAAGCTCAATCATAGCCCTAAAATTGACCACCTGCAGCTTCATACTGAATGTTTCCTTTACATACATATACAAAGAATTATCAACATGCAAAAGCTTTACAATGGAAATGCATACCTATAGCGCATGCACAACACTTATCCCTATAAAAGCAGAGGTAATGGGTATGTGTAGTGGGAAGATGCAAGGGGAAGTGTTGTACTGTGGAACTTTTTACACTTGTTTCCTCCCTTGACAGGTTTATATTTTTTAACTGTTCTTAAGAGGCTTTTTTTTTCTTAAAATATGACAATTTTTAACACTTTTCATTCAAACTGTGACATTAGAAATAACAAATATGGTTTTGTAAACAAAAAATGTTATACTAATTTAAAGAAGACTGTATTTACATTGGTACCGTCTGCTTACTTGTTATACTGTATCTCAAAGGCTTCCCGAATAATTATCTTTAACCTGAAGTCCAGCCATCTGTGTTAACACCCATTCTGAAAATCATCTGAAATGCCACAGCAATATCTACAATGTACATCTGTTCCAAGCCTATAACCTTTTGCACAACTTGTAGCAACATATAAAATAAACAATGTCAGTATAAGGTAATGTGTACTATGTATTTTATATTATTATATAAAGAGACAATTTATCATTTGGTTTTGTTTAGGATTCAACTAACAAAGGGGCCAGTGACTCTACAAATGACAATGGAAAGAAGCCTAACAACACTCAACAGCTTAAAATAGTTTTCAAAGAGTATGGAGCAGTTGCAGTTACATTCCATGTTGGAATATCGTTAATTTCTCTTGGAATATTTTATGCACTTGTCTCCAGGTAAGTATAATTTTTAAGTGTTTGGCTAGTTGCTGTATGAGAAAAGGTTGGTTATAGTTGATTTCAAAATTGGAAATCTCATTAGGAAGTGGGTATGGTTTTGTACTGCAATATAAAGAAACTTCCATATATTAGAAGTGTGACATGGGTACAAACAGTATAGGGCAAAAGTCCAAATTCATGCAAGTAAGCAGTTAACTGTAGCACTTGATGTGTGCTTAAATGATAAAAATTACATAACTCTGAGATATCATAGTTTTTGTGTGGTATTTGGTTATATATTATACCTATTTTTTCTACAGATGAAAATAGCTATATAGTCTGTATTAAATGTATATAAAATGCAATGCAAAAATGCTCTTATTGCACAAATGATTGTCAAGAATGATGTGTTACTTTGCTTTATGGGGGTTAAACACAAACACCTAGATCTAGAGTTTGGCGTTGGCATCAAAAGCAGCGTTAAAGGGTCCTAACACTGCTTTTTATCGCCCGCTGGTATTTAGAGTCAAGCAGGAAAGGGTCTACCGCTCACTTTCATTCCGCGACTCGAGGCTACCGCAGATCCCCTTACGTCAATTGCGTATCCTATCTTTTCAATGGGATTTGCCCAACGCTGGTATTTGGAGTCTTGGAACAAGTGAGCGGTAGAGCCTCTACCGATAAGACTCTTACCGTCAAAAAAAGTCAGTAGTTAAGAGTTTTATGGGCTAACGCGGGAACATAAAGCTCTTAACTACTGTGCTATAAAGTACACTAACACCCATAAACTACCTATGAACCCCTAAACCGAGGCCCCCCCCACATCGCCAACCCTATAATAAATTTTTGTAACCCCTAATCTTCCGACCGGACATCGCCGCCACCTACATTATCGCTATGAAACCCTAATCTGCTGCCCCTTACATCGCCGACACCTATATTATATTTATTACCCCCTAATCTGCCCCCCCCCCCCCCCCAACGTAGCCGCCACCTACCTACACTTATTAACCCCTAATCTGCCGACCGGACCTTGCTGCCACTATAATGTATTAACCCCTAAACCGCTGCACTCCCGCCTCGCAAACACTATAATAAATAGTATTAACCCCTAATCTGCCCTCCCTAACATCGCTGCCACCTACCTACAAATATTAACCCCTAATCTGCCTGCAACGTCGCCGCTACTATAATAAATTTATTAACCCCTAAACCTAAGTATAACCCTAACACCCCCCTAACTTAAATATCATTTAAATTAATCTAAATAAATTTACTATCATTAAATACATTTTTCCTATTTAAAACTAAATACTTACCTATAAAATAAACCCTAATATAGCTACAATATAACTATTAGTTACATTGTAGCTATTTTAGGATTTATATTTATTTTATAGGCAACTTTGTATTTATTTTAACTAGGTACAATAGCTATTAAATAGTTAATAACTATTTAATAGCTACCTAGTAAAAATAATTACAAAATTACCTGTAAAATAAATCCTAACCTAAGTTACAAATACACCTAACACTACACTATCAATAAATTAACTACAATTAGCTAAACTAAAATACAATTAAATAAACTAATCTATAATACAAAAAAAACACTAAATTACAGAAAATAAATTTTTTTTTACAAGAAGTTTAAACTAATTACACCTAATCTAAGCCCCCTAATAAAATAAAAAAGCCCCCCAAAATAATAAAATGCCCAACCCTATATTAAAAAGTAATCAGCTCTTTTACCAGCCCTTAAAAGGGCCTTCTGCGGGGCATTGCCCCAAAGTAATCAGCTCTTTTACCTGTAAATAAAAATACAATACCTACCCCCCAACATTAAAACCCACCACCCACATACCCCTACTCTAAGCCACCCAAACCCCCCTTAAATTAACTTAACACTAACCCCCTGAATATCTCCCTACCTTGAGTCTTCTTCACTCAGCCGATCCAAATTCTTCATCCAACTGGGGCAAGAAGATGTCCTCCATCCAGTAGAAGTCTTCATCCAACCGGGGCAAGAAGAGGTCCTCCATCCGGTAGAAGTCTTCATCCAAGCGGGGTCTTCTATCTTCATCCATCCGGAGCGGAGCCATCTTCCAGCCAACCGACGCGGAGCCATCCTCTTCAACCGACGTACTAACGACGAATGACGGTTCCTTTAAGGGACGTCCTCCAAGATGGCGTCCCTCGAATTCCGATTGGCTGATAGGATTCTATCAGCCAATTGGAATTAAGGTAAGAACAAAGTTCAATACGATTGGCTGATCCAATCAGCCAATCGGATTGACCTCACAATCTATTGGCTGATCGGAACAGACGACTCAAGGTAGGGAGATATTCAGGGGGTTAGTGTTAGGTTTATTTCAGGGGGGTTTGGGTGGGTTAGAGTAGGGGTATGTGGGTGGTGGGTTTTAATGTTGGGGGGGTAGTGTATTTTTATTTACAGGTAAAAGAGCTGATTACTTTGGGGCAATGCCCCGCAAAAGGCCCTTTTAAGGGCTGGTAAAAGAGCTGATTACTTTTTAATATAGGGTTGTGCATTTTATTATTTTGGGGGCTTTTTTATTTTATTAGGGGGCTTAGATTAGGTGTAATTAGTTTAAACTTCTTGCAAATTTTTTTTTATTTTCTGTAAGAAGTTTAAACTAATTACACCTAATCTAAGCACCCTAATAAAATAAAAAAGCCCCCCAAAATAATAAAATGCCCTACCCTATTCTAAATTAAAAAGTAATCGGCTCTTTTACCAGGGCATTTTATTATTTTGGGGGGCTATTTTATTAGGGGGCTTAGATTAGGTGTAATTAGTTTAAACTTCTTGCAATTTTTTTTTTATTTTCTGTAATTTTAGTGTTTTTTGTTTTTATTTGTATTATAGATTAGTTTATTTAATTGTATTTTAGTTTAGCTAATTGTAGTTAATGTATTTAATTAATTTATTGATAGTTTAGTGTTAGGTGTATTTGTAACTTGGGTTAGGATTTATTTTACAGGTAATTTTGTAATTACTTTAACTAGGTAGCTATTAAATAGTTATTAACTATTTAATAGCTATTGTACCTAGTTAAAATAAATACAAAGTTGCCTGTAAAATAAATATAAATCCTAAAATAGCTACAATGTAACTAATAGTTATATTGTAGCTATATTAGGGTTTATTTTATAGGTAAGTATTTAGTTTAAAATAGGACAAAATTATTTAATGATAGTAAAATTATTTAGATTAATTTAAATGATATTTATGTTACGGGGGTGTTAGGGTTAGACTTAGCTTTAGGGGTTAATACATTCATTATAGTGGCGGCGAGGTCCGGTCGGCAGATTAGGGGTTAATAAGTGTAGGTAGGCGGCGGCGACGTTGGGAGGGGGCAGATTAGGGGGTAATAAATATAATGTAGGTGTCGTCGATGTTAGGGACAGCAGATTAGGGGTTCATAGCGATAATGTAGGTTGCGGCGGTGTCCGGAGCGGCAGATTAGGGGTTAATAATGTTATGCAGGTGTCAGCGATAGCGGGGGCGGCAGATTAGGGGTTAATAAGTGTAAGGTTAGGGATGTTTAGACTCGGGGTTCATGTTAGGGTGTTAGGTGTAGACTTAGAGAGTGTTTCCCCATAGGAAACAATGGGGCTGCGTTAGGAGCTGAACACAGCTTTTTTGCAGGTGTTAGGTTTTTTTCAGCCAGCTCAGCCCCATTGTTTCCTATGGGGATATCGTACACGAGCATGTTTTTCCAGCTTACCGCTACCGTAGGCAATGCTGGTATTGAGAGTTGAAGTGGAGCTAAATTATGCTCAACGCTCCCTTTTCTGAGGCTAACGCAGCTATTCAGACAACTCTAAATACCAGCGTTGTCTTAAGGGTGCGCTGGAAAAAAAAGCAGCGTATGCTTAAGAGTTGAAGTGAACTGTCCAACCCGAGCTGAACACAGCTAGTGATTGTCAAAAGAAATAACCCACATCAGTAGGTAAAATAAATGCCTCTAAGCACAATTGGAGAAGGAATGATACTCTGATATAAATAAAAAATAACTTTTATTGATATTAATTATAAAAACAGACAGCTTGAAAATTTGCTGCCCTGCAATGATTAAAAACACTGCAATACTGGTCATGAGAGTAAACCAAGTTAAATTCAAACTTTGTTAAAGGGACATGAAACCAAAAAAAATTCTTTCATGATTCAGATAGAGAATACAACTTTCTAATTTACTTCTATAATTTAATTTGCTTCCTTCTCGTGTTATCCTTTGCTGACAGGTTTATCTAGGCAAGCTCAGAAGCAGCAGAGAAACTAGGTTCTAGCTGTTGATTGGTGGCTGTATATATATATATTTGTGATTGGCTCACCAATGTGTTCAGTTAGAAACCATTAGTGCATTGCTGCTTCTTCAACAAATGATACAAAGAGAATTTAACAAATTAGATAATAGAAGTAAATTAGAAAGTTGTTTAAAATTATATTCTCTATTTGAATCATGAAAGAAAAAAAATTGGGTTTCATGTCGTTTTTAAGGATAAAAAATGTGAGAATGTCATAGTAATGATATAAACTTGATGATATAAATATCCTACAGGTACACTGTATAATTATTAGTATCATTCATACTTTGGGGATTATCACTGTTGAGCAGATGAATCCATCTGCATTCCATTTGTAATAGGGTTCTTTCCAAATTACCACCTCTTATCCCTAAAGAGGCTTGTTGTATGACTGCAAATTTCAACATAGCGCCATTACCATTATGTTTATAATGGAAGTGGCTAGCTACATTAGTAATTATTTTATTCTTTTCAAGATCTTTTTTGGCATTGCGGATGTTTCTGCAATGCTCCAGTATTCTTATTCTGACCTGTCTGGTTGTCATGCCAACGTAAAATAAATTACATTGGCATTTGAGAATATAGATTACTCCCGTAGTAGTACAAGAAAAGTAGGTGGATAGATTATGAATTTGATCATATCTATATTTTATTGACTATATTTTTCCAAACTTTTGAATAGATGCTGTTTGTGAATATAGTGACTTTTTACCAATATAGCTCTTAGATTTTTTTGGCCTTTTGTATCCTATAGATACTCTATCACCAATATGACTGGAAATGAGATGATCATTGTGCAATATATGCCAATTGCTGTTGATGATGTCTACAATTTTATTCATTTGTGGATTAAAGGTGGTAATTAATCTTGTTTTATTATCACCTTTCTTGATTTTGGTTTGCAGAAATGTATCTCGAGTAATTTTTAATGCATGTGAACGTGCTGTCTTTATGGATCTATTACTGTACCGACGTTCTCGCAGTCTATTGGAGAGGTGCACAGATTCTTGCTTGAATTTATCGATGTCAGAATAGTTGCGTCTTAGTCTGATAAACTCCTCTTTGGGAATCGCTTTTAGAGTATTTCTAGCATGAGCACTAGTATGATGTAAGAGTGTGTTAGTGGCTTTCTCTTTTCTATAAATGGTAGTGGATACCTTTCCATCCTCATCTTTCAAAATTGTAATATCCAAAAAATTATCTTAGTAATATATTCATAGGTGAGTTTGATATTTAGTTTATTTAAAACCTTCATAAATTCTTGGGGCAATGCTGTTGGACCTTTCCAAATCAATAGTACATCATTGATGTATCTTGTTCAAAGGGGGATGTATTGCATATATATATCATTGTCATCTGTGAATACTGTGAGATTCTCCCAACAACCTAGGAATAAGTTCACATTGGTGGGGGCACAGGCAGTGCCCATAGCTTTTCCCTGGGTTTGTAGAAAGAACTGATCTTTGAATGTGAAATAATTGTAAAGTAAGACAAACCTCAATAATTGTAAAATGAACTGATCATGTTCTTTATTACTCATTACGTTAGTGGCTAGAAAATACGAGATTGCTTTTAAGCCGAGATTGTGTTGTATGCTGGAGTAGAGTGATTCTACATCAGCTGTTACCAAAAGTGAATTGGATAATAGAGATAGACAACCCATCATTGCCAGATACAATCGGTCTACCAGGAGGTTTTTGTATATTTTTGGAATGAGGTATAGTGTGGGTACTTTTGGGTGTGTGTGCATTAAGAAGGATTTTTCAGTATCACTTATGATACCATCTTTATGAGCAGAAGAGATTAGCATGTTATATCTCTCTAAAAAATTATCTGTTGGGTTGCCTAGGAGTTTTTAATAACATAGATTGTTATCTAATTGTTTTTTAATTTCCTTTAGATATAAATCTTGGTGCCATAGGACAACATTGCCACCCTTGTCAGATTGCTTGATGATGGTATTATCCCATATTTGAATTTCCTTCAAGGCATTTTTTCTTGCTAATTTAAATTGGAGCAGACCATTGTTTGGGCAATTGTTCTATTTGTTTACACACTACTATATTGAATATCTGTATTTCAGGAGAGATATTATAAGGAGGTGTATATTTAGATTTTGTTCTTAAAGTTTGTCTCCAGTTGATCTCACTTGATGATTGTGTTTCAGTTTCACACAGTGACTCATTTAAATCATCTAGGGCAGATTGATCTGCACTTGTTCATTCATTCCCAAATTCCTTTTTCAAATATATATATATATTTTTAAAGTAATTTTCTGGTGAACAAATTAATATCTTTGATGGTTTCAAATTTATTTAAAGAGTTTGTTGGACAAAAACGGAGTGATTGGCAGCTGTGCATCAATGTTCTGCGTAATTGGATCACCAGCCTGTGTTTAAGATCGGCAGTGCAATAAAGGGACAGCAATCTCAAACTTTCATGATTCAGATAGAACATGGCATTTTAAACAAACTATCCAATATCCTTCTATTATCTAATGTGCTTAATTTTTTTTATATCCTTTGAAGAAAAGCATCCCCAGGTAGGCATGGAAGCATCAACACACTATAGGTAGCTAACTGTTGATTGGTGGCTGCACATATATGCCTATTTTCATTGGCTCATTCAGTGTGTTCAGTTAGCTCCCAGTATTGCACTGTTGCTCCTTCAAAAAAAGGATACCAAGAGAATGAAGCTAATTTGATTATAGAAGTAAATTGGAAAGTTGATTAAAATTGTATCCTCTATATCAATCATGAAAGAAAACATTTGGGTTTCATGTCCCTTTAATGCGGAAGAACTGACATCATATAGGCAAGCTATGGTGCAGTAAGTACATAATCAAACCCCTTAGTATTTTCTCATTGCACTTTTATTTAAGGCAACAACAACTAATTGGTAACATTGATCATAAAAATAGTTGTCAACTAATCTCATTATAAATTAAGAGGTTTGCGATGAGTTGGTCAGTTGCCGGCACCAGCTGCTTCATTCCAATGAACTCCTGCATATGGTATTGTGCAAAAAAATTTTTTTTTTTTTTTATCCGATTAGTTGGCTGATTATTATATGATTAATCGGATAAAAAAAAAAGAAAAGAAATACAATTTTTTTTGCACAATACCATATGCAGGAGTTCATTGAAATGAAGCAGCTGGTGCCGGCAACTGACCAACTAATCGCAAACATCCTAATCGATAATGAGATTAGTTGACAACTATTTTTATGATCAATTTTACTGATTGTAGTTGTTGCAGCCCTACTTTTATGCCTCTTTTAATTCATTATTGAAAACAAGCAGATGTGGAAGTGGTCACATAGAATATCCACTGTGGATCGGAGGAATAGAACACGTGCACACCAAACCAATAGTGTCAATTTGCATTCTGTGGATTCTCCCAGCACATTTTAAACATCACAACAAATACAATGAATAACTATAATGTGGACGTGTTTCTCTGCTCTTCTGCCTGTTTCTTCAGGCTAAAAATCTAAATTATGGATGGCGTATGAGTGTGTACAGCTGTTCACATATGCAGTAGGAGTCATTATCACACTGCCAGGTAAAACTTCTTCTCATTTTTAATAAAGGAGACGCAACGTTCAAAAAGCTGTCATGTTTGCATCCCAGTGTTCTCCACAGAAAATGTTACCAGCTGTGTGGGGGAAATATAATGCTAAATAAACATTTTCTGTTATGTCTAAATGTTATTCAAGCTATCACACAAATCAATTGCATAACTTAACATAAATCAATTTAATAATAATTTATGGAACAAAAAATTATAAAAAAATATTAGCTTAATTTAACTTAAAGGGACAGTCAACACCAGAATTTTTGTTGTTTAAAAATATAGATAATCCCTTTTATTACCCATTCCCCAGTTTTGCATAACCAACACAGTTATAATATGTTTTACCTCTGTAATTACCTTGTATCTAAGCCTCTGCAAACTGCCCCCTTATTTCAGTTCTTTTGACAGACTTGCATTTTAGCCAATCAGTGCTGACTCCTAGGTAACTTCATGTGTGTGAGCTCAATGTTATTTATATGAAACACATGAACTAACACCCTCTATTGGTGAAAAACGGTCAAAATGCATTCAGATTAGAGGCGGCCTTCAAGGTCTAAGAAATTAGCATATGAGCCTACCTAGGTTTAGCTTTCAACTAAGAATACCAAAGGAACAAAGCAAAATTGGTGATAAAAGTAAATTGTAAAGTTGTTTAAAATTACATGCCCTATTTAAATAATAAAAGTTTATTTTGGACTTGACTTGACTCCCTTTATTATTAGCTTAAATTTTAGCCAGGTGGTCAGTAAAATAATAGGTCATGGGGAGAACATACTGCATTCTTTTTTTTTAATAAACTGTTGTCAATTAATTTTATATCATAGTTCCTCTTAATATATATGTGTATGCTATATCCTAAGAAACTGGGAAAATATTTTATAATTATAGACCTCTGTAGGATTGTTTTTTTTATGTATTTATTTCTAGAGGAACTACATTTTCATTTGATCCCTAATAGGTGATAGGAGCTGTCTGTAAGTATTAGTGGAAACCAGCAAATTGAGCTAGAGTTGGGGCCTATACATAGATTGTGCTTTGATGAGGCATTTTAGGATTTTCATAACTGGATGGATGGCCGTGACTGAATGCTCAATGTTTATGTTTTAAAGGGACAGTCTACACTAAAATTGTTATTGTCTAAAAAGATAGATTATGCCTTTACTACCCATTCCGAGCTTTGTACAACCAACATTGTTATATGAATATACTTTATAACATTTAAACCTTTAAATGTCTGCCTGTTTCTAAGCCACTCCAGACAGCCTCTTAGCTCATGCTTTTTTTATTTGCTTTTCACAACAGGAGACTGCTTGTTCTTGTGGGCCATATAGATAACATTGTGCTCATGCCAAATGAGTTATTTAAGTCAATGCAAGTCAGTAGATAAGGAAAAAGTCATGTAATCAAGGGGCTGCCAGAAGATGTTTAGATACAAGGTAGACACAGAGGTAAAAAGTGTATTAATATAACAGTGTTGGTTATGCAAAACTGGGGAATAGGTAATAAAGGGATTATCCATCTTGTTAAACAATAACAATTCTATTGTAGACTGTCCCTTTAAGTATATGTACCCAGTCCATACTGTGAGAGCAGTCCATATTTAAATTATTTTGTTGCTATAATTTATTTTTGTCCCATGTCCTAAGCAAGTTTTTCTCAGCTGCATACTTTTTGTTTTGTTTTTCTCGCCTGCAGTGGTTTGGATATGACATCGATTCTCCTAAAGATTGGCTTCAGTGAAGCAGTCGTCCAATCAAAAATGGCAGCCGGCACCAGTACATTTGTTTTGGCTTATGCCGTCCATAAACTTTTTGCTCCTGCAAGGATCAGCATCACCTTGGTTTCTGTTCCTTTCATTGTACGATACTTCAGAAGGATTGGTTTTTTCAAGCCTCGTTCTAAAACTCAGTAGAAATTAAAGTGAAGAAAGTATGAATCATATTTGAGAAACTTTAAAAAATTTCTGCAATGTTATCTATTTCTTATTAATCTAGGACAGCGATTTTCAGCAGGGTTTTGGACAGCCCGTGGCAAAAATAGAAAAAAAATCTTTCTTTAAATAGTAACATGCAATTACTAATATTGCTCATATACTTTGGGGCTGTATCACTGGATAGTTTTGTAATGTCCTTGGTGTGGTACAGGCATATACAAATAAATCAGAGGTACCCCATGAATCTGTCTAGGTTGTATCAAAAGCAAAAAAATAAGAAAAAAATGTGTTAAACACATAAGTAAAGTCCCTCTCTGAACTGCATGACTTGCATATCCCAAGCAGGACACAACCGGTGATAAGTGGGGTCTTGTGACTAATGTTTTTGATTGGCTAACAAGCCAAGGAACTGCAAGACGTGAGCAGGACTTTACCTATAAGTTTAACCTAGAGTTTGACACAGTCATCTAGGTGGCTCCCTAATGCAAATATGACATTTTGTAATTAATTTCATTTTTGCATTATGATATATCCTTAATTAAATTTAAAATTACAGCACTGACAGTATGTGCTACCATTTCTAATACTTTAATATACAGAAAAAAATAAAGGTAATGCACGATTACATTGAGCATACAATTCAGTATGCCTTGTCTATGTCTTGCTATGCAATTTAAAGTGCCCTTTATGTATATTGTTTGTAACATTAATGAATTATGATAAAAGTATACCAATACATCATAATTAGAAACATTAGTCCAACAGTGATTGTAACACTCTTGAGTGTGCAATGCAACTCGTGTATTTGTTTAGTTTTGTTTATAAATAATTATAGTGTTAGAGTCAGAATTAAAATTTAAAACCAATGTAATATATATTTACAGTAAAACTGTTGCAGTGAACTCTTGAGGTGTTGTTTTTTTTTCTTTTCATTAACACCAGTAAAGAACTGTATACTGTAAAATTAGTTTTCTCTTAATGTGTTTCCAAAGGCTTGTTATACCACCTACAGAATTGTTCTTTTAGGTTATTTTTTGTATATAAAATTGCTGTTTTTGCTCATTGAAACCACAACCCAATTTAACTGGGTTGAGCTTGCAGGGAGAGCAGACATCATCTTTATATACACAGTTATCTTTTTCTATCACTGTATATACAAAGATCAATTCTTAAACCAATTGAAAAATAACATTTTAGTACCTTTCTCTATCAACCTCCAGCTGAAAATGGGAGCCCCAAGCATTGCAGGTCGGTGGACCGTGATACTGGTACTCTTGATTGGCTCAGCAGCTTTGTTGTTATTTCATATAAACGAGAAAACGCTAGGATACACAATGCAGATATTTACTAGGAAGCACACACAGAAGCAGGCAGCAATGCAAACACATATGTGGTATACACAAATACATGCAGGGATATTCATTCCAACACATAGATATGGATTGACACACACACTTGCACACACCTTCTTTAAAGGGACATTAAACTACTGGGTACAACTATAGTAGCAGGGTAACTACTCATTATGCTATTGTTTTTTTCTCCTGTACCTGCAGCTCTCTTTAAAGCCGTTCTCTTATTTTAACTCGTTACAGAATCCAGCTGGTAAAGCTCTACATTTTTTACTGGGCGCTGCCATCTTGTAACACATGTATTGTTGTATCCTGTAACAGCAGCAGAGCTCTTTTACAGATCAGTGACGTTGCTGCTTTATGAAAGTTGTACCTTTCACTTCAGTTTAGCTCAGATGATAGAGATCAGAAGCGTTAAAATTTTTTGCATAACAAATAAAATCTCCAAGATGGCGGCACCCAGTGTTAAAGGGACACTGAACCTAAATTTTTTTTCTTTCATAATTCAGATAGAGTATGCAATTTTAGGCAACTTTCTAATGAACTCCTATTATCAAATTTCCATCATTCTCTTGGAATCTTTATTTGAAATGCAAGAATGTAAGTTTGGATACCAGCCCATTTTTTGTGAACAACCTGGGTTGTTCTTACTGATTGGTGGATAAATTCATCCACCAATAAAAATCTGCTTTCCAGAGTTCTGAAACAAAAAAAGCTTAGATGCCTTCTTCTTAAATAAAGATAGCAAAAGAACGAAGAAAAATTGATAATAGGAGTAAATTACAAAGTTGCTTAAAATTGCAATCTCTTTCTGAATCACAAAAGAAAAAATGTGGGTACAGTGTCCCTTTAAGATGCAGCACTTCACTTACTGATACTGCAAGTAGGGGAAGAGGAGGGGTTGGGGGGTGGGACCAATTAGGGGAGGAATCAACGATAACGTTGAGAAAGACAATATACATGGTACGGCAACAGTTCAGATTACACAGTAATGGTTCTACAGGAAGGAAATTACATCAAGTGGTCAGTGCAAAAGATGGAAAAAACATCTAGGATTAAGGGAGGAAGGAGGGGGGTAAGGGGGGGGGAGTTGTTGCGCCTCAACAACATCAGGGGGAGAGGGGGGAGAACAGGTGTGAGCAAGCTACCTTCCTACACGTTTTTTTTAATGTGCTTATCCCTATACAAACAGAAACCCAAATCAGACGGCATAATCTTTTTTTAACTCAGCATAACATTACATTACATAGCGAGGTTTGAGTCCCTTTGCTGCACAGGCAGATCATTCCTGGATTCTTTGGATAGGAGGAGACACCCGGTCCGCCCAGTGTGAGATGCAGCAGGGTACTCTGTCTGAGTAAATCCCTTAGTGTGAAAGGTTAGAAGGATTAGGAGAAGAGGGAAGGCAGGACAGGGGGGGAGCAAAGCACCAGAGTCAAGTGTCAGTTAAGTTTCTCACCGGCCAATTACCCCTCAGTCTCTCTGTCATGAGGTATGTACTGTTGGCAAAAGGTGACAGTATCTGTGTGTATATGTTGTCGGGTAAGGAGAGTAGGTAAGGCTGCCACTTTGTGCAAAAAGCTTTAATTCGTTTCTCAAGATCTCCCCTGACGTCTGCCTGCTCAATCAATAGTTGTGCATGTATAGAGCTAACAAATTGGGTCACGTGCGGTGGTTTCCTCACGGTCCAGTGTTTTAGTATCAGTTTCCTGGCTATCAGTATTGCAGTGTTCAAAAAGCGTTCGTGGGGGGTGCTCTGTGTGTGTCCCTTAAGAAAAAAGGCATCTTCAGTCGTAAGGACTATCGTTGTGCCTCAGGTTTTTGAGAGCCAGTACTGGATCTTACCCCACCACTGGGCTATTTTGGGACAGCTCCAGAACAGATGTTTAACATCTGGTCTAAGTGAGGTGCATTTAAGGCAGGTGTCAGATGCGTCCGGAACCCATTTAGCTCGCAAGTGAGGAGTTATGTAGCTTAGGTGCATGAATCTTAGGTGCATTTCCCTATGTGCCATCGCAAGGGTACTGGTAGCTGCTAATTTAAAGCTGTCTGCGATCATGGATTCACTGACATCAATGTCGGCATTTCGCTTCCACTTAGCACTTAAATGCTGTAGCGTTTCTGTGGATTTGCTCTCTAGGATTAAGGCATAAATGTTTGCGATGGAGTGTGACCCCTGTTTAGTCAGGGAGCAAATGGTGTCAATTGGAGTGGTATTTCTACCGCTGAGCCCTTCAGATAGCAACTTGTGCACATAGTGATTGGCTTGAAAATATGCGAATGTGCTATGTCTGGGAAGGTCAAATCTTTCCTGTAGGTGATCTAACGGGAATGTTTTGTTCATAAGGGGATCTATCAGTTGTGAGATCGCAGTTAAGCCCCTCTACCCCCCATAGGGCAAAGATTTGCGTGGTCATTCCTGGGAGGAAAGTAGGGTTGCCCTGTAATGGAAGGTATCTAGTAACTTCAGCAGGAAGCTTCCACCATCTGCATATTTTTTTCCAGGCTCTAAGCGGATCCTTGAATAATATGTTTTCTCTAATATGATCAGGGAGGGTGCATAGGGGGGCGTGTGGCAGGAATGCTAGGTGGAGTGGGTATGTTAAGGATCTCTCGAGATGTTCGTCATTGAAAACTGCAAACATGCAAGCCAGTCAAAAGCTTTGCCAGTGTGTACCACTCAACATTCGGGAGTTTCAGACCCCCCCTTGTCAATCGGCAGAGCCAGTTTCGTTCTGCTGATTCTGTGCTTCTTGGAGTTCCACACAAATGTTCCGAAAGCATTGGTAATGCTCTCTAAATCTTTCTGTGTCAACAAAAAGGGGAGTAGCTGTAGTGGGTATAATAATTTAGGCATTGCTATCATTTTAATTAAGCTCACCCGGCCCGACAGAGAGACAGGTAATTTGGCCCAGCTTTTCAACAAAGAGCGGATCTGTACAATCACTGGTGGGATGTTCAGTTTATAGATTAGGTGTGGGTTGACGTGTAAGCGGAGTCCTAGGTACTTGAAGGAGCCATCCGTAACCCTGAGTTTGTTTAGAGTTGGTGTGAGGGGGTGTGTTTTAATAAGATATGTCGGCTCCGACTTTTCCAGGTTTACTTTATAGCCCGAAATGGTTCCGAACTGGTGAAATATAGAGACTAGTGTAGGAATAGTGGTGTTTGGGTTGGTTATGTATAGAAGCAGGTCGTCAGCGTATAGTGATAAGTGCATAGCATGTGACCCTATCTTCAATGCTGGTGTCATATTTCTTATTTAAATGGCTAATGGTTCTATGGCTAGGTTAAACAATAGGGGGGAGAGGGGGCATCCCTGTCTCGTTCCCTGGCCAAGAGTGAAGGGGTGGGACACCGAGCCATTTACTATGATGGAGGTGCGAGGGTTGTGATATAACTTTTGTATAAGGTTATGAAAGTTTCCAGTTATGCCGAATTTTCCCAGGGTAGTCAGGAGGTGATCCCATTCCACTCTGTTGAACGCCTTTTCGGCGTCGACAGAGAGGAGGTATGCTCCTTGGGGTGTCCCAGTGCCAGCCTGATTCCCTCTGCTACCGCCACCTCCCTCCCGCCAGAAGTGGTCTATTACCGCTAGAGTCTTGCGAATGTTGGCTACTGAGGAGCGGTGTCTCATGAAACCTGTCTGGTCTTTATGGATGACCGTACCCAGCACAGCCGCTAATCTGTCCGCCAAAATGGCAGTGAATAGTTTGTATTCATTGTTTAAGAGTGCTATTGGTCTGTAGGAGGCTGGGATTGTTGGGTCTCTGCCTGGTTTAGGAATTAGGCACATTAATGCGTCCGCAAAATCTGCTGGAGGTGCCAAAGAGCCCTGTAAGTAAGCCGTAAATGTTTGTGCCAACAGGGGGCTGAGTTCCGTCTGTAGCAGTTTATAATATTCAATTGGTAATTTGTCTGGACCTGGGGTTTTTCCCAGTTTGGCTGATTTAATTGCCCTTAAGACTTCTGACGCCTGAATCGAGGCATTGAGTTTTCCCAAGTTTTCTGCATCAAGGGGGGGGGGGGGGTGATGCTGTCCCAAAACTGGTCTTTGTCACGTTGTGTGCATGGTTGGGCTGTGTAAAGTGTGGATTAGAATTTTAGGAATTCGTTTGCAATTGATTTGGTGTCTGAACAGAATGCCCCTTGCACTTGAATAGATGGGATAATAGATTTGGGATTGGTCAATTTAACCATGTTGGCTAGCAGTCTCCCCGTTCTGTCCCCAAATCTATAAAACTTGCCTCTTCTGTGTGTTTGGAAGAGGTGGGCCTGCTGAAGCAGGGCATACTCCTTTAGTTTTTTTTTCTCATAGTAGTTATTTCTATGTTGGGGGGAAGGGTGGGCCAGGTATTGATTATATGCAGTAGTAAGTTCTGAGGTAGTGACAGTTTCTATCCTTTTCCTCTTGGCATTATAATGCGCCGTGAAGCTAGTTATTTGGCCCCGCATAACAGCCTTGGATGCTCCCCAAAACACACCTGGGTTGCTGAAATTTTGGGTGTTAAAATTGCAATATTCCTCCCAGTGAGTTTTTAAATGCTGTCTGTATTCGACATTGTGATATAAGTAAGTGGGGAATCTCCAATTCTCAGAGGTGCGCATATTGGGTCTTGGGCCAAGTTGCAGCCATATGGGTGCATGGTCCGAAATTATAATGTCCGAGATGTCTGTTTGTATGATTTGTGTCTGTAGTTGTTTAGAGCATAAAAAATAATCGATGCGTGAGAGTGTGTTTTTGACATGCATGTGAAGTCCCTCCTGGTCGGGTGGCGTGACCGCCACGGGTCTAAAAGGCCCAGTGAGGATTTAAAGGCAGCAACATTTCTTTTCTCCTTTTTTAGCATAGAGTTTTTCTTGTTTTTTTGTGTGGTTGTCAGCCCTGCGATCTAGCGGCAAATCTTGTGCTAAATTAAAGTCACCTCCTAGCAGTAATGGGTTATCAGCATGTAGGGACAGAATTGTCTGAGGTGTTGCATTATAATACTGTGCTTGGTCGGGGAGGTGATGCCTCCCACGTTCCATGGAGGCGAGAAATGTCTCAATAATTGTCAGCGTGCCAAGCAGAACAATTGTGCACAAGTTCTATACTGCAGTTTTCTTTTCCCCGCTTCTCCCCAAAAAAATCTGTCACAAACGAATGTCCAATTCTGAGCAACAAAGGTTTTGAGTCAGTGAGGTGTAGGAAAAATGCTATTTCTGCAGATATTAGGCTTCCAGATTACCACGTTGGGGGGGGAGGGGGGGGAGGAGGGGGAGGTACGTGATAGGCAAGACAAGTTGCGTATTTCTGCAAGGGGCCACTGGCCCAGTAAGTAGTATGGTAAAATGATGGTGTAGTTGCGCCCAGAAAAATTACGCTCTTATCAATTCGACAGTCATTCATGCAGCAACCAAGATCAATCAAGGTGCGTTGTGTAGCAGGCTCAGGGCCAGAATAAAATAAAGCGGGCAGGAGGCTGGTGAGTGCCCTAATAGATTCCAACCTATGATGAGCAGAGTTGATATTGTGCAGCACTGTGTTGCGGTTACTCTCCGCTCTGTATCCTGAGTCTGTGCTCCCCAACCTGTATTATCCCAGCCACTTTCCAAGAGCTGCGTAGCCTAGTCGCTCTGTATAATTAGTTTAGGATGGCTATGCGCTCTTAACAGGTATGTCTTCTCCCTCCCTTGAGAGTTCTCTAGTGTAGTGAGCACTGTAATGTAGATGTGTGCGTAGTACCAATTGTGGTCCTAACGGTTGCAAGATGGCGGTTTCCCGCCAGAGCTCTGACTCACCCTCCCGCTCTCACCACTCCGCTCCACACCTGCCGTGAGTACTTGCGGATTGACCACTCTCCCTCTATGGCTCTCCGGTCCGAGACCGGGTCTGATAAAACAGTGCTCCTCTGTTGCAGGAGCCGTTGCACTCGTGGCCTCTCCTCCGCTGTTATCCGCTGACTTTTGCGATGGGGGAATCGGATGATGGATTCCTTGCTGCTGGGTATGCTCCAGACAAGTGATGCGTCCACCTGTCAAGGAGGGTAGCTTTATCGGTCTGTTTCGTTAGTTTTAGCCGAGTTTAGGGGAACTCAGGGTCCGGAGTTCTTCTCCCTGCGTCTTCACTCAGCGCCCGCCCACCGGAAGTCTCCAATAACAGCAATTTTTATTGGCAGAACAGAAGTGAACCATTTTTAGCTAAAGGGACAGTCTACACCAGAATTTTTATTGTTTAAAAAGATAGATAATCCCTTTATTAGCCATTCCCCAGTTTTGCATAACCAACAGTGTTATATTAATATACTTTTTACCTCCTGCGATTACCTTGTATCTAAGCAGACTGCCCCCTTATCTCAGTGCTTTTGACAAACATGTTTAGCCAATCCGTGCAGACTCCTAAATAACTCTATGGGAGTGAGCACAATGTTATCTATATGACACACATGAACTAGTACTGTCTGACTGTGAAAAACTTTCAAAATGCTCTGAGCTAAGAGGCGGTTTTCAACGGTTTAGAAATCAGTTTGAGACTACCTAGGGTTTAGCTTTTCAAAAATACCACATAGGGAACAAAGCAAATTTGATGATAAAAGTAAATTGGAAAGTTTTTTTGAAATTGCATGTCTATCTAAATCATGAAAGTTTAATTTTGACTAGACTGTCCCTTTAAGTTTCTACTCCAGCTTAAAATTAAATGGAAACATAAAGTTTGAAATAAAAGCCACAAGATGGCGGTATCTGTGCACTTGCACAAGTACTGCTGGTGCAAGTACTTGGTATCTGTACCGATACTAGTATCGGTGCATCCCTAATTCATTGTAACGAATATAACCCAACAAACGGTAATGGAATGAAGGCCTTTACATCAGTGGAGACATAGAAAGTTATAGTAAAATAGTTAATAAGATTTCCGGTTCTTTAACTTCTTCACTACCAGGAATTTCAGAGAAGAACATTCCCAAAATAGTAAGAAATAGAATGCTGAACATTCACATTTGTTTTTATTAAACTGTAAATGTTCCTTTTATACAGGTGAAAAAGTTGACCTGTAGATATTTACATACCTCTAGCGTGCTGGAGATCCGCGCTAATCCTGAGCCTTCTTTAAAGAGCCTCGGGCCCCACTAATAGGCTTAGCGTAGCAGAGCCTGAGCTAAAGGAACTTTGTTTCTTTTTATATCCATTAAACCACTGGAATCCCTTCGGTCGCGGTTATTAGTTCCTCTTTCTGATTGAGTATCTACACTTCAGGAACCTCAGCGGTGCTATCCACTTCTTCCATTTGGATGACGGCTCTTGCAGTGTCAGCTGTAGCTGGATTGTGAGTCAGCCGGACGGTTCTGATAGTTCAGCTTGCCCCATTTGCACAACTGAGTGCATCGTGTTTGTGAGAATATAATACACATACTTGCTTCTCTATTTTTTGGTATTTTGTGACATACTTCACCATTGGAGCACCCTCTTTTATCTTGTCTATTTAGCTTTCAACGAAGACAACAAAAAGTTGTTTAAAATTACATACCCTATCTGAATCATGAAAGTTTATTTTTTACTAGAAGACTATCCCTTTAACGTTGCAGTTTCTTTGTGCTTCTTCAGAAGAGCTTGGACAGCACAATTGGAAACCCCTGTCTGCCTTGACATTTCTGCCTGGGAGAGACCTTGCTGATACAGTATAACTACCTTGTATCGTGTTGTTGTGCTCAGTCTTGCCATGGTGTATTTTTGACATTAAACTGTCTTCAGCATTCTCACCTTGTTAGCAGAGTTTAGCTGTTCCTCACCCAGTTTTATTCCCCCTACACAGCTGTTTATGTTTCAGTTAATGATTGTGTTACAACCTACATATTAAATTGATGATCGTTAGCACCTGTTTGTTATAATTTTTTTTTTTTTTTAAATAATTTTTTTTATTGAAGTTTAACACATAGATTTACAAGCAAACATCGCCCTGGGGCAAAAATTACACCAGTGTAAATAATACATTGTCTGTAGGTTGACATTTTTGGAAATAGAAAAACAAGATATACATGTACTAATATACTTACATATCAAATCGTAAGCTGGAAAATAGACAATAAGTTTGGGCGAAATGGAATACAACTTCATTTTATGTTATCTGTTTAATATATGCTCTCCACAGTACTAAAGAAAATAGTCAATAAAGTATCCATGTCAGAGAAATCAGGCAGTGGAGAGTTGGCTTATGTATCAGCCACTTTTGGGCTGAGATATCTAGGGGGGGGGGATATTCAGCGGGTAAGCACCGCTATACGTATAGGAAAGAAGGAGGGGGGGGCGGAGCTTTATATAAGAATGCAAAGTTTAAGGTTTAAAGTATGAGCTGTGAGATTAGAAATGTCCAAGGAGGGGGAGTCCCAGGGCTGACTAGGGATTATAAAATCTAATAAGTAGCGAATCAAGGTATTCCCTGTCATTAAGCTTCTCCTTTATTGGTATGATTGTATCAATAGTGTTGAAGGGAAGTTAGCCAAAATAGGGGCATTATTAGGACGTAGAACGATTTTAACCCTGTATAAGCTGCAAGCCAGGAGATTGTGAGATTAGGTTGGTCTTGACCATAGAACGGGGTAGATGGAATGTACCTCTATTGGCTTACTTTACATAGACAGGGGGAGTATACACGCTGTCAGGACCTAATAGAAGCTCTTTATTTTTTTTTATTTTATTTTTTTATAGAAGCTGTACTTGTACCACAGGCCCTAATAGTAAATAGGTTAATAATTAACAGCAATAAGAAGGGGTGGTTGCATCTGTCTAAATAACCCGTGTGGGACACAGAACAAACCTGGGCATGACACCTTGTTTATATTATACACTTAAATATTCATACACACATAGTAGGTGATAAATATATCTTGCATATAGTTGTTAGAATATTAGTATAGAGACTAAACAGTAATCTGCATGACACAGGAAGGTATAAGTAAGGCGTATTAAGGTAAAAACTATTTAAGTAATGCACAGATTTTTAGAGTACTAAATATTATAACTAATGTAGAGAGCTGTACTCGTAACACAGGCCTTAATAGTAAATAGGTTAATATATAACAGCAATAAGAGGGGGTGATTCCATCTGTATGAACACCCGGTGTGGGACACCGAACAAATCTGGGCATGACACCTTGATTATATTATACACTCAAATACTCATACATACATAGTAGGTGATAAATATACCTTGCATATAGTTGTTACAATATTAGCATAGAGACTAAACAGTAAGCTGCATGACACAGGAAGATATTAGTAAGGTGTATTAAGGCAGATTCTAAACTTCATGCAGGTGAGATAATATTGCAATTATTAGTAGTGAGCAGATGAGAATAGTTATAGGCAAGATATGTCACTGTTGAGTCTAAACTGCCAACAGATGTGCTAAACATGCAGACATAAACAGTGAGCAGACAGGTACTTAATACTTGAGAACAGGTCACACAATCAGAATTTACTATGAGGACTTTTAAGGAGCCTAGGTAGATTGATCTTCTGTTAATCAGCATAATAGCTAGAGCGAATAAAAATGTTAAACATGTTATATAACCTACATCTCAAGTGTCCAATTTATGCCTCATATCATAACCTTAACAAGGTCTGGGAAGGCAGCTTTTCTAAAATATATGAGGTAATATAAGCTAGCATATCATTACACAGGCCTGACACTTTGTACTTGTGAGACGGAATTGTCAAAAGAGAGACTATGACTACAATATAGAATTTCTGCAATAGTTAGCCTCTCAGTCAAAATCTATAAGCAATGTGTGTTATGAGCTAGCAGTGAGAGTCTATGACACTAGACCTTTAGGTTATATGTTAAATAGTAAATGCTGGATAAATAAGGGCCATTGTTCCATTGAGAGACCTCTTTTTAAATACTAGAGAGATGTAGAAAGGGCTCAATAATACTATGATCAAAGCTTAATGTAAGAGACTGCTCAGTCCCAAAGTTCAGACTGTAAGGTCGTCAAAGATGTCTGTGAAGCATTGTAATGTGCATAGTAAGTATAGAGGCTCTGTCTCTGAGATGCATAACAATAAATTCCAACTGAGTAAATATATGGGAACCTTAAAGCGTTTAACAAAAACACAAACAGGGATTGAGATGAATGAACAGAACTCATAAAAAAAAGAGAAAGAGCTGATGAATATATCTTTGAATACAAAGCACATAATGAACTAGGCAATAATCTGGCTCACTGCAAAGTCCTGGAAATGATATAGATATATAGTTACTTAGAATAAAGACTAATGTCCCAAAATGTACATGGTGTATTGATCCATAGCGTATCAAACCGCTAATCTATCATCCAGCTGAAGTCTGATATAATTTACCCCACTCCAGATCTCTTATGATTCATATGTCCCCACACACTGGGTGTAGAACCTTGTACAATCACCAAACGATAATCCACACCACATGTATTCATTTTACTTCTATGTATGAGTAGAAGCTCCCCACTGAGTTCATATATTGAGTAGACTGTATGCCCAGGGTAGTCAGTCATTCCGGTGTAAAACCTTATGGCACTGCTGAGAAAAGAGTGATGGCGCCGAGTGCGCATTCCCTTCTGCCCGACCAATCCTTGTACCCTGCGGATTTGAAAGTGTTGCCGCAGACCTACCCGCACTCTCTGAGCCTTGACGGTCCGGCCGACAATCCTCCTTGCTTTGGCGATAGGGCTACAAAACGACACGCCGTTAGGTGCATCATTCTCAGTGTCGGCCCAAACAGAGACAGGACAAGGATTATCCCGCTGTGTCGCTGCTGTAAATTCCTCTGCATGGCATGTGCTCCTCGACTTTCTCTTAATTGGTGTAGCCTGCCGTTCAATCTCGAGCTCCCTAGTCGGCAATAGACACTTCTGTTTTGCGTCTTCTGTGGGAGAAGTGCTTCCTGCATCTGCATGCGACATCTTGTCGTGTGAAGTAGCGATCGCTTCATCAGCCATTTTAGGTGTGCAGAAATCCTCATTCCAATTCGGGTGTCTGACAGCACGCATGAGATCTGCAAACTGTCTATCCATCCGCTGCTCTAGCTTCATAAGAAGCAATTGTATCTGGTTAGCCTCCTTCATATTAAAGTTAGTATGCAGGTGTTCTGCAAGATCAGAAGAATGGGTCTGCCTTGGTTGCATGTTGCCACAGACGGTCAGGCCCGCTTCAGAAAAGAGCGTTATATCGGGTTCCAAATCATCCAAAATACACAGGATTTCAATCTCTGAGTTCTCTGCAATTTGTAGTAGCGTCGTAAAATTTATTTTGGCATAGATTTCAGTAATAATAAAAAGAGTATTATGACTATATGCAGGAGCTGTTAAGAAACCCGTCTGCTCCCTGAGATGGCTAGCTCCGCCCCCCTGTTTGTTATAATTTTTTTAATGATGCACCTGACTATGGGCCAGATTACGAGTGAATCGCACAATTTAACTTTCGCAAGCACACTTGAGCTCCACTTGTAATACTAGTGCACACAATTGTGCGCTGGTATTTGAAGTGGCCCACAATGCGAATGCAAACATGCGTTCGCATTGCATGAAAGCTTTGCGCTCAATAGAGCACGTTTCCTTAGGCTTCAATGGGAGGCTCGTTCTCATGAATAAGTATATACATATATGGGTCATTCCTGGGATTCAGTAATATTTCAGTCCCCCAGAGTTTTTAGAGTGGTGGTTCAGCAGAATTAAATGTTAAAAGCTTTTTAAAATACCTTGGTATGTCTGTTATAATGAAGAAGAAAAAAATTATTGCATTTTGTCTTGTCCCTAAGGCACTTCACTGAATTTATACTTAGAAACTAATTAATAAAATGTGCAAATCATCTATAATTCTTAACAATGTAAGTATTTATTTGGGTTTCTTTCTTGTGAAAAATAATTTTAAAAATAAATACAGGATAGTGTATTAAAACCAGGCTATTAAAGTTATGTCCCTCAGTCTGGACTCCACCCCGTCACACCAACCATTCTCCACCCATAATAATTAAAACTCCACCCATATGTGACATAATTGACCGGACGTGACATCATTCAGCTCTCTTCTACAGTGTGGTTCAGAAGAAGGTAAGCAATAGCATACTTTTTATTAATGTATTTGAGGCATATTATAGACAGGGAGGGTATTGTCAAGCTTAACCACTCAACCCCATCACATAAAATTAAGATGAAAATTTTTCACTTTTAAATTTTTTTATTTTAATCAATTAAATATATAAAAACATAATTTATGTAAGAACTTACCTGATAAATTAATTTCTTTCATATTAAGAGTCCATGAGCTAGTGATGTATGGGCTATACAATCCTACCAGGAGGGGCAAAGTTTCCCAAATCTCAAAATGCCTATAAATACACCCCTCACCACACCCACAATTCAGTTTAATGAATAGCCAAGTAGTGGGGTGATAAAGAAAGGAGTAAAACTCTTCAACAAAGGAATTTGGAAATAATTGTGCTTTATACAAAAAAGGGTGGGCCTCATGGACTCTTGCCAATATGAAAGAAATTAATTTATCAGGTAAGTTCTTACATAAATTATGTTTTCTTTCATGTAATTGGCAAGAGTCCATGAGCTAGTGACGTATTGGATAGCAATACCCAAGATGTGGAACTCCACACAAGAGTCCCTAGAGAGGGAGGGATAAAATAACAGCTACTTTCCGCTGAAAAAAATAAATCCACAACTAATAAAATTATTTTTTTCTCATAAATGACAGAAAAAAACTTAAAACATAAGCAGAAGAATTAAACTGAAACAGCTGCCTAAAGAACTTTTCTACCAAAAACTGCTTCCGAAGAAGCAAATACATCAAAACGGTAGAATTTAGTAAATGTATGCAAAGAAGACCAAGTTGCTGCTTTGCAAATCTGATCAACTGAAGCTTTATTCTTAAAAGCCTACGAAGTAGAGACTGATCTAGTAGAATGAGCTGTAACTCTCTGAGGCGGGGCTTGACCTGACTCCAAATAAGCTTGATGAATCAAAAGCTTTAACCAAGATGCCAAGGAAACGGCAGAAGCCTTCTGACGTTTCCTAGAACCAGAAAAGATATCAAATAGACTAGAAGTCTTCCTGAAATCTTTAGTAGCTTCGACATAATATTTCAAAGCTCTTACCACATCCAAAGAATGTAAGGATCTCTCCAAAGAATTCTTAGGATTAGGACACAAAGAAGGGACAACAATTTCTCTATTAATGTTGTTAGAATTCACAAGCTTAGGTAAGAATGAAGTCCGCAAAACCGCCTTATCCTGATGAAAAATCAGAAAAGGAGATTCACAAGAAAGAGTAGATGAGATGGCCAAAAGGAACAACACTTTCCAAGAAAGTAGTTTAATGTCCAAAGAATGCATAGGCTCAAATGGAGGAGCCTGTAAAGCCTTCAAAACCAAATTAAGACTCCAAGGAGGAGAGATTGATTTAATGACAGGCTTGACACGGACCAAAGCCTGTACAAAACAGTGAATATCAGGAAGCTTAGCAATCTTTCTGTGAAATTAAACAGAAAGAGCAGAAATGTGTCCCTTCAAGGAACATGCAGACAAACCCTTATCCAAACCATCCTGAAGAAACTGTAAAATTCTAGGAATTCTGAAAGAATGCCAATGGAATTTATGAGAAGAACACCATGAAATATAAGTTTTCTAAACTCGATAATAAATTTTCCTACAAATAGATTTACAAGCCTGTAACACAGTATTAATCACTTGGTCAGAGAAACCTCTATGACTAAGCATTAGGCGTTCAGTTTCCATACCTTCAAATTTAATGATTTGAGCTCCTGATGGAAAAACGGACCTTGAGATAGGTCTAGCCTTAATGGAAGTAGCCAAGGTTGGCAACTGGACATTCGAACAAGATCTGCATCCCAAAACCTGTGAGGCCATGCTGGAGCAACCAGCAATACAAACAATTGTTCCATGATGATTTTGGAGATCACTCTTGGAAGAAGAACTAGAGGCGGAAAAATATAAGCAGGTTGGTAACACCAAGGTACTGTCAACACATCCACTGCTTCTGCCTGAGGATCCCTGGACCTGGACAGGTGCCTGGGAAGTTTCTTGTTTAGATGAGAAGCCATCAGATCTATTTCTGGAAGACCCCACATCTGAACAATCTGAGAAAACACATCCGGATGGAGGGACCACTCCCCCGGATGTAAAGTCTGACGGGTGAGATAATCCCAATTGTCTATACCAGGGATATGACCGCAGAAATTAGACAGGAGCTGGATTCTGCCCAAGCAAGTATCCAAGATACTTCTTTCATAACTTGGGGACTGTAAGTCCCACCCTGATGATTGACATATGCCACAGTTGTGATATTGTCTGTCTAAAAACAAATGGTTCTCTCTTCAACAGAGGCCAAACCTGAAGAGGCCTGAAAATCGCACAAAGTTCCAAAATATAGATCGGTAATCTCGGCTCTTGAGATTTCAAGATTTCAAACACTGCAATACCCCGTTCTCTGATTACAGAGAGTAGGGCACGAGAACTTTTAAAAATATTCTTGGAGCTGTCGCTAGGCCAAATGGAAGAGCGACAATTTGGTAATGCTTGTCTAGAATAGAGAATCTCAGAAACTGATAATGATCTGGATGAATCGGAATATGAATATATGCATCCTGCAAGTCTATTGTGGACATATAATGCCCTTGCTGAACAAAAGGCAGAATAGTCCTTATAGTCACCATTTTGAAAGTTGGCACTCTTACATAACGATTCAAAATTTTCAGATCCAGAACTGGCCTGAATTAATTTTCTTTCTTTGGGACAATGAATAGATTTGAATAAAACCCCAGACCCTGTTCCTGAAACAGAACTGGTATGATTACCCCTGAAAGCTCCAGGTCTGAAACACACATCAGGAAAGCCTGAGCCTTTACTGGATTTGCTGGTATGCATGAGAGGAAAAATCTTCTCACATGAGGTCTTACTCTGAATCCTTTTCAGCACTCTTGAGAGACAATACTCTGAACCCATTGATTTTGGACAGAATCTGCCCAAATCTTTTGGAAGAATCTTAATCTGCCCCCTACCAGCTGAGCTGGAATGAGGGCCGCACGTTCATGCAGACTTGGGGGCAGGCTTTGATTTCTTAAATGGTTTGGATTTACTCCAACTTGAAGAAGGTTTCCAATTGGAAACAGATTCTTTGGGGAAAGGATTGGGTTTCTGTTCCTTATTTTGTCGAAAGGAACGAAAATGTTTATTAGCTTTAGATTTACCCTTAGGTCTTTTATCCTGAGGCAAAAAACTCCCTTTCCCCCAGTGAAAGTTGAAATAATTGAATCCAACTAAGAATCAAATAACTTATTACCTTGGAAAGAAAGAGATAGTAATATAGACTTAGATACAATGTTAGCATTCCAAGATTTAAGCCACAAAGCTCTCCAAGCTAAAATAGCTAAAGACATAGATTTAACATCAATTTTGATGATATCAAAAATGGCATCACAAATAAAATGATTAGCATGTTGAAGCAAGCGAACAATGCTAGACAAATCAGTATCCGTTTCCTGTTGCGTTAAACTTTCCAACCAACAAGTTGATGCAGCTGCAACATCAGCCAAAAAAATTGCAGGCCTGAGCAGATGACCAGAATATAAATAGGCTTTCCTTAGGATTCAAGTTTCCTATCTAAAGGATCTTTAAAGGAAGTACTTTCTTCCATAGGAATAGTAGTACGTTTAGCAAGAGTAGAGAGAGCCCCATCAACTGTGGGGATCTTTTCCCAAAACTCCAATCTAACTGCTGGCAAAGGATACAATTTTTTTTTAACCTTGAAGAAGGAATAAAATAAGTACCAGGCCTATTCCATTCCTTAGAAATAATATCAGAAATAGCATCAGGAACTGGAAAAACCTCAGGAGTAACCACAGGACGTTAATAAACAGAATTTAAACGTCTACTAGTTTTAACATCAAGAGGACTAGTTTCCTTAATATCCAATGTAATCAACACTTCTTTTAACAAAGAACGAATATACTCCATTTTAAATAAATAAGTAGATTTGTCAGTGTCAATATCTGAGGAAGGATCTTCTGAATCAGATAGATCCTCGTCAGAGGAGGATAATTCAGTATGTTGTCGGTCATTTGAAATTTCATCAACTTTATGAGAAGTTTTAAAAGACCTTTTACATTTATTAGAAGGCGGGATCGGGAGAGAAAGCCTTCTGAATTGCATCAGCAATAAAATCTTTTAAATTCACAGGTATATCTTGTACATTAGATGTTGAAGATACAACAGGCAATGTACTATTACTGATGGACACATTCTCTGCATGTAAAAGCTTATCAGGACAACTATTACATACCACAGCTGGAGATATAATCTCCACAAATTTACAACAAATGCACTTAGCTTTGGTAGAACTGTTATCAGGCAGCAGGGTTCCAACAGTGGTTTCTGAGACAGGATCAGATTGAGACATCTTGCAAATGTAAGAGAAAAAACAACATATGAAGCAAAATGATCAATTTCCTTATATGGCAGTTTCAGAAATGAGAAAAAAATCCAAACAGCATAGCCCTCTGATAGAGAAAAAAGGCAAGAGGAATATAGGAATGGGGTTTTAAATAATGAAAATATTTGGCGCCAAGTATGACGCACAATGCAAACAGATATTATTTTGGTGCTAACAACATCCAGAAATGACACACTCACGTCATTGAAGACGCAACCTTGTGAAAGGAACTTGGTGTCAACTAAGACGCCGGAAATGACGAATTTTGCGTCATCGAATGTAACTTTGCGCCAAAAAATCTTGCGCCAAGAATGACGCAGTATACTTTGGCATTTTGCTCCCTCACAAGCCTAATTTTGCCCGCGAAATTTAATGAAAAACAGTCAATTTGAAAAAAAGACTATACCCCAGGTAGAAAAAAAAAAAATATTCCTAAAAAATGCTTTTCCCAAATATGAAACTGACAGTCTGCAAAAGGAAATATACATAAACCTGACTCATGTCAAATATAAGTACAATACATATATTTAGAACTTTATATTAATACATAAAGTGCCAAACCATAGCTGAGAGTGTCTTAAGTAATGAAAACATACTTACCAAAGACACCCATCCACATATAGCAGATAGCCAAACAAGTACTGAAACAGTTATCAGTAGAGGTAATGGAATATGAGAGTATATCGTCGATCTGAAAAAGGTATGAGGTAGGAGATGAATCTCTACGACCGATAACAGAGAACCGTGAGGAAAACCATTGCATTCAATAGGTGATACTCCCTTCACATCCCTCTGACATTCACTGTACTCTGAGAGGAAATTGGGCTTCAAAATGCTTAGAAGCGCATATCAACATAGAATTTAAGCACAAACTTACTTCACCACCTCCATAGGAGGCAAAGTTTATAAAAACAGAATTGTGGGTGTGGTGGTGGGTGTGGTGAGGGGTGTATTTATAGGAATTTTGAGGTTTGGGAAACTTTACCCCTCCTAGTAGGATTGTATATTCCATACGTCACTAGCTCATGGACTCTTGCTAATTACATGAAAGAAATATAGTTATTTCATTGCTGCCATTTAGAGCAGAGTTATTAATATTAACCACATTTATAAATAAATTTCAAACATATGAAATGGTCATGGTTTCAGTAAATATATACTTACTGAATTCATGACAACTAATTTTTGTTATAAATAGAGTATTTGATGTAACATTCATGAGTTTAAGAAGCACCTGTTTAATATCAAACAGCAATACGCCTACTATCGTTAGCTAAAAATAAACATGGCAATGGATGAGTCATTGATCCACATCGATTTTTCAGAGAACTATGTCTGTAAATACGCAACAGAGATCCAAGCTGTTCACTTTGGGGCCTCACACAAGCAGGCCACTCTACATATTGGGGTAATGCATGGAGGGCAACAGGAGCCCATATGCTTCACCACAGTCTCCCCTTCCAGACACAAGGCCCTCCTGCTATATGGAAATACCTTGATCCAGTGCTAGACTTCCTTCAGGCTACTTATCCACAAGTTTCTCTCCTGCATTTTTTTTAGTGATGAACCTTGCACACAATATAAACAGAAAGGAAACTTTCTGCTTTTTAATACAGAAATCCACAAACGTTGATTTAAAGCAGGCACATGGAACTATTTTGAGTCAAGCCGTGGGAGGAGAATTAAAGAGAAAAGAAGACAGGTTGGTGGCTAAAGGCCATGACATCCAAGATACAAAGAAGCTATATGAACTCCTCAGACAAACAAACACTTCAGTGAAACTGTTTTTTGTGGAAGGTGCTGATGTTGAACGTGCAGTAGAGATGATGCACAAGCCTATATAATTATTGCCCTCTTCAATGAGAATACTCCAGGTCATCACCCTTGCTCCAGGTGAGCTGATATGTTGTGATGCAAGCTGCTTTTGTTCAACAAAGAAAGACCAAAACGGTACATGTTTTAACACACAGCACTTAAGTTTTGTTTAGAACATCCCAATGCCTACACAACCAGCAGACAACACACAACCCATGGAAGGGGAGAAATGGGAAAATCCAGATGTTCTTGGATAGTGATGCCTACTGAGATATGGTGATGACCTGTACCCTGGCATCATCCTTGACACAAACGAAACACGTGTTTAAGTCAAGTGTATGCATCATGCTGGAACAAACAGATTTTTTTGCCTTCTCATGATGATATCCACTGGTACCAATTTAATTAAGTCCTTGAGATGATTCCAGCTCCACAGAATGTGACATCTCGCCATGTAGAGGTTCTGAAAGGGATTTGGGCCAGACTCAAGATAAAAGCCTGACCAAAGAATTGCGCACACACCTGGTAGCTGAGTAATGTAGTGCTTATGTAAAAAAAAAACAGAATTTATGCTTACCTGATAAATTACTTTCTCCAACGGTGTGTCCGGTCCACTGCGTCATCCATTACTTGTGGGAATATTCTCTTCCCCAACAGGAAATGGCAAAGAGCACAGCAAAAGCTGTCCATATAGCCCCTCCTCAGGCTCCGCCCCCCAGTCATTCGACCGACGGTTAGGAGAAAAAAAGGAGAAACTATAGGGTGCCGTGGTGACTGTAGTGTATAGAGAAAGAAATTTTTCAAACCTGATTAAAAAACCAGGGCGGGCCGTGGACCGGACACACCGTTGGAGAAAGTAATTTATCAGGTAAGCATAAATTCTGTTTTCTCCAACATTGATGTGTCCGGTCCACGGCGTCATCCATTACTTGTGGGAACCAATATCAAAGCTTTAGGACACGGATGAAGGGAGGGAGCAAATCAGGTTACCTAAACGGAAGGCACCACGGCTTGCAAAACCTTTCTCCCAAAAACAGCCTCCGAAGAAGCAAAAGTATCAAATTTGTAGAATTTGGCAAAAGTGTGCAGAGAAGACCAAGTCGCTGCCTTACATATCTGATCAACAGAAGCCTCTATCTTGAAGGCCCATGTGGAAGCCACAGCCCTAGTGGAGTGAGCTGTGATTCGTTCAGGAGGCTGCCGTCCGGCAGTCTCATAAGCCAATCGGATAATGCTTTTCAGCCAGAAAGAAAGAGAGGTAGCAGTAGCTTTTTGTCCTCTCCTCTTACCAGAGTAGACGACAAACAAAGATGAGGTTTGTCTAGAATCCTTAGTTGCTTCTAAGTAGAACTTTAAAGCACGAACTACATCTAAATTGTGTAACAAACGTTCCTTCTTTGAAACTGGATTCGGACACAGAGAAGGAACAACTATTTCCTGGTTAATATTCCTAATGGAAACAACTTTGGGAAGAAAACCAGGCTTAGTACGCAAAACAACCTTATCTGAATGGAACACCAGATAGGGTGGATTACACTGCAAAGCAGATAATTCAGAAACTCTTCTAGCAGAAGAAATAGCAACCAAAAACAGAACTTTCCAAGATAGTAACTTGATATCTATGGAATGCAAAGGTTCAAACGGAACCCCTTGAAGAACTGAAAGAACTAAATTTAGACTCCAAGGAGGAGTCATGGGTCTGTAAACAGGCTTGATTCTGACCAAAGCCTGTAAAAAAGCTTGTACATCTGGCACAGCTGCCAGTCGTTTGTGTAACAAGACAGATAAAGCAGAAATCTGTCCTTTTAGAGAACTCGCTGACAATCCCTTATCCAAACCTTCTTGGAGAAAGGAGAGGATCTTAGGCATTTTAATCTTACTCCAGGAGAATCCCTTGGATTCACACCAACAGATATATTTTTTCCATATTTTATGGAAAATCTTTCTAGTCACAGGTTTTCTGGCTTGGACCAGAGTATTTATCACTGAATTTGAAAACCCACGCTTGGATAAAATCAAGCGTTCAATTTCCAAGCAGTCAGCTGCAGAGAGACTAGATTTGGATGTTCGAATGGACCTTGTACTAGAAGATCCTGTCTCAAAGGTAGCTTCCATGGTGGAGCCGATGACATTTTCACCAGGTCTGCATACCAAGTCCTGTGCGGCCACGCAGGAGCTATCAGAATCACAGAGGCCTTCTCCTGTTTGATCCTGGCTACGAGCCTGGGAAGGAGAGGAAACGGTGGAAACGCATAAGCTAGGTTGAACAACCAAGGCGCCACTAATGCATCCACTAGAGTCGCCTTGGGATCCCTGGATCTGGACCCGTAGCAAGGGACCTTGAAGTTCTGACGAGACGCCATCAGATCCATGTCTGGAATGCCCCATAATTGAGTCAACTGGGCAAAAACCTCCGGGTGGAGTTCCCACTCCCCCGGATGGAAAGTCTGACGACTCCCAGTTGTCTACCCGTGGGATGTGAATTGCAGATAGATGGCAGGAGTGATCCTCCGCCCATTTGATGATCTTGGATACCTCTCTCATCGCCAAGGAACTCTTTGTTCCTCCCTGATGGTTGATGTAAGCTACAGTCGTCATGTTGTCTGACTGGAATCTTATGAATCCGGCCTTCGCTAGTTGAGGCCAAGCCCGGAGAGCATTGAATATCGCTCTCAGTTCCAGGATGTTTATCGGGAGAAGAGACTCTTCCCGAGACCATAGACCCTGAGCTTTCAGGGAATCCCAGACTGCGCCCCAGCCTAATAAACTGGCGTCGGTCGTGACAATGACCCACTCTGGTCTGCGGAAACTCATTCCCTGAGACAGGTGATCCTGGGTCAACCACCAACGGAGTAAGTCTCTGGTCTACTTGAATCTTTGGAGACAAGTCTGCATAGTCCCCATTCCACTGATTGAGCATGCACAGTTGTAATGGTCTTAGATGAATTGGAGCAAAAGGAACTATGTCCATTGCTGCAACCATCAATCCTACTACTTCCATGCACTAAGCTATGGAAGGCTGCAGAATAGAGTGAAGAACTTGACAAGTGTTTAGAAGCTTTGACTTTCTGACCTCTGTCAGGAAGATCTTCATTTCTAAAGAATCTATTATTGTTCCCAAAAAGGGAACTCTTGTTGACGGAGACAGGGAACTCTTTTTTACGTTCACCTTCCACCCGTGAGATCTGAGAAAGGCTAGAACAATGTCTGTATGAGCCTTTGCCTTGGAAAGAGACGACGCTTGAATTAGAATGTCGTCTAGATAAGGTGCCACTGCAATGCCCCTCGGTCTTAGAACCGCCAGAAGGGACCCTAGCACCTTTGTGAAAATTCTGGGAGCAGTGGCTAAAACGAACGGAAGAGCCACAAACTGATAATGTTTGTCCAGAAAGGCGAACCTTAGGAACTGATGATGATCTTTGTGGATAGGAATATGTAGGTACGCATCCTTTAAATCCACGGTAGTCATATATTGACCCTTCTGGATTGTAGGTAAAATTGTTCGAATGGTTTCCATTTTGAACGATGGAACTCTGAGAAATTTGTTTAGAATTTTTAAATCCAGAATTGGTCTGAAAGTTCCCTCTTTTTTGGGGACTACAAACAGGTTTGAGTAAAACCCCTGACCTTGTTCCACAGTTGGAACTGAGTGTATTACTCCCATCTTTAACAGGTCTTCTACGCAATGTAAGAATGCCTGTCTCTTTATTTGGTTTGAAGATAAGTGATACATGTGGAACCTTCCCCTTGGGGGTAGTTCCTTGAATTCTAGAAGATAACCCTGAGAGACTATTTCTAGTGCCCAGGGATCCGGAACATCTCTTGCCCAAGCCTGAGCAAAGAGAGAGAGTCTGCCCCCTACTAGATCCGGTCCCGGATCGGGGGCTACCCCTTCATGCTGTCTTGGTAGCAGCAGCAGGCTTCTTGGCCTGTTTACCCTTGTTCCAGCCTTGCATTGGTTTCCAAGCTGGTTTAGTCTGGGAAGCGTTACCCTCTTGTCTAGAGGCTGCAGAGTTAGAAGCCGGTCCGTTCCTGAAATTGCAAAAGGAACGAAAATTGGACTTATTCTTAGCCTTGAAAGGCCTATCCTGTGGGAGGGCATGGCCCTTTCCCCCAGTGATGTCTGAAATAATTTCTTTCAATTTCCGGCCCAAAAAGGGTCTTACCCTTGAAAGGGATATTAAGCAATTTTGTCTTGAAAGATACATCCGCTGACCAAGACTTTAGCCAGAGCGCTCTGCGCGCCACAATTGCAAACCCTGAATTTTTCACCGCTAATCTCGCTAATTGCAAAGCGGCATCTAAAATAAAGGAATTAGCTAACTTAAGTGCGTGAATTCTGTCCATGACTTCCTCATATGGAGTCTCCATGTTAAGCGACTTTTATAGTTCATCGAACCAGAAACACGCCGCCGTAGTGACAGGAATAATGCACGAAATTGGTTGTAGGAGGTAACTTTGCTGAACAAAAATCTTTTTAAGCAAACCCTCCAATTTTTTATCCATAGGATCTTTGAAAGCACAATTGTCCTCAATGGGGATAGTCGTGCGCTTAGCTAGGGTAGAAACTGCCCCCTCAACCTTAGGGACTGTCTGCCACGTGTCCTTCCTTGGGTCGACCATGGGGAACAATTTCTTAAATATAGGTGGTGGGACAAAGGGTATGCCTGGTCTCTCCCACTCCTTATTCACTATGTCCGCCACCCTTTTAGGGATCGGGAAGGCATCAGGGTGCACCGGGACCTCTAAGAATTTGTCCATCTTGCACAATTTTTCTGGAATGACCAAAGAGTCACAATCATCCAGAGTAGATAGCACCTCCTTAAGTAATGCGCGGAGATGCTCTAACTTAAATTTAAATGTCACAACGTCAGGTTCTGCCTGTTGAGAGATTCTTCCTGAATCTGAAAGTTCTCCCTCCGACAAACCCTCCCTCACTGCCACTTCTGACTGGTGTGAGGGTATGACAGATAAACTATCGTCAGCGCCTTCTTGCTCCACTGTATTTAAAACTGAGCAATCACGCTTTCTCTGCAATGCTGGCATTTTGGATAAAATATTAGCTATGGAATTATCCATTACTGCCGTTAATTGTTGCATAGTAACAAGCATTGGCGCGCTAGATGTACTAGGGGTCACCTGCGCGGGCATAACTGGTGTTGACACAGAAGGAGAGGATGATGAACTATCCCCACTACCTTCATTTGAGGAATCATCTTGGGCAACCTTATTAAATGTGACAGTACTGTCCTTACTTTGTCTGGACGCTATGGCACAATTATCACATACATTTGAAGGGGGGACCACCTTGGCCTCCATACATACAGAACATGTTCTATCTGAAGGTACAGACATGTTAGACAGGCTTAAACAGGCTAATAATGCAAAAAAAAAACGTTTTAAAACAAAACCGTTACTGTCTCTTTAAATGTTAAACAGAGCACACTTTATTTCTGAATGTGTGAAAAACTATGAAGGAAATATCCAAACTTTACCAAATTTTCACCACAGTGCATTAATGCCTTAAAAGTATTGCACCCCAATTTTCAAGCTTTTAACTCCTTAAATGAGGAAACCGGAGCCATTTATCAAATAACAATTTTTAACCCCACTACAGTCCCAGCCACAGCGTTTGCTGTGACTTCACCTGTCCTTAGGAGTTATACGATACCAAATTAAGCCTTCCAGGAATGTTTTCAATGATCACCAGACCCTCTCACATGCAGCTGCATGCACTGCATCCAAAAGAAACTGCGCAATTATGGCGCGAAAATGAGGCTCTGCCTACTATAGTGAAAGGCCCTTCCTGACTGGAAAGGTGTCTAAACAACTGCCTAAAAACGTTCCCTCACAATAAAAGTTTTATAAATCACCTCTAGATTTCATAAAAAACTTAAATAAAGCAATCGATTTAGCCCATAAGAGTGTCAACCAGTGTATAGCCCATAATAAGCCTTCATTCTGTTAAGAGTCTAAGAAAATGGCTTACCGATCCCCAAGAGGGAAAATGACAGTCTTCTAGCATTACACAGTCTTGTTAGAAAATGGACTAGTCATACCTTGAGCAGAAAAGTCTGCAAACTGTTCCCCCCAACTGAAGTTCTCTGGGCTCAACAGTCCTGCGTGGGAACAGCAATTGATTTTAGTTACTGCTGCTAAAATCATACTCCTCTTTTAAACAGAACTCTTCATCCCTTTCTGTTTTAGAGTAAATAGTACAAACCGGCACTATTTTAAAATAACAAACTCTTGATAGCAGAATAAAAAACTACAATTAAACACCACATACTCTTCACCATCTCCGTGGAGATGCTACTTGTTCAGAGCGGCAAAGAGAATGACTGGGGGGCGGAGCCTGAGGAGGGGCTATATGGACAGCTTTTGCTGTGCTCTTTGCCATTTCCTGTTGGGGAAGAGAATATTCCCACAAGTAATGGATGACGCCATGGACCGGACACACCAATGTTGGAGAAAATATGGATTAGATTTAGTGTTATACAGTTATTCTTTCAGTTTATGAAAATGTGAATTAAGTAACCATTTTAAAATCTTTGTATTGTTGTCATGTTTGTGTTAGCATGGCACTTTTATATATTGCAGTTTTGTTCCTGCAAAGAGGGATCTTTTAGTGAATTTACCTACGCCTATTGAGTAAAAGGTTCTGTTCAGTAATGTGAGTGGTAAAAAATTTTTTTTTTTTTTTTTTTTTAATTATTTGTAAGTTACCAAGACCCTAATGTCTGTGTTTTAAATACTATATGCAGTTTGGTTAATAAAGTTCATATTAATCAAAATATGACTAATGGCATTATTACATGGTTGCCTAAAAACATAATTTATGTAAGAACTTACCTGATAAATTCATTTCTTTCATATTAGCAAGAGTCCATGAGCTAGTGACGTATGGGATATACATTCCTACCAGGAGGGGCAAAGTTTCCCAAACCTCAAAATGCCTATAAATACACCCCTCACCACACCCACAATTCAGTTTAACGAATAGCCAAGAAGTGGGGTGATAAAAAAGTGCGAAAGCATATAAAATAAGGAATTGGAATAATTGTGCTTTATACAAAATCATAACCACCACAAAAAAAGGGCGGGCCTCATGGACTCTTGCTAATATGAAAGAAATGAATTTATCAGGTAAGTTCTTACATAAATTATGTTTTCTTTCATGTAATTAGCAAGAGTCCATGAGCTAGTGACGTATGGGATAATGACTACCCAAGAAGTGGATCTTTCCACACAAGAGTCACTAGAGAGGGAGGGATAAAATAAAGACAGCCAATTCCTGCTGAAAATAATCCACACCCAAAATAAAGTTTAACGAAAAACATAAGCAGAAGATTCAAACTGAAACCGCTGCCTGTAGTACTTTTCTACCAAAAACTGCTTCAGAAGAAGAAAATACATCAAAATGGTAGAATTTAGTAAAAGTATGCAAAGAGGACCAAGTAGCTGCTTTGCAGATCTGGTCAACCGAAGCTTCATTCCTAAACGCCCAGGAAGTAGAAACTGACCTAGTAGAATGAGCTGTAATTCTCTGAGGCGGAGTTTTACCCGACTCAACATAGGCAAGATGAATTAAAGATTTCAACCAAGATGCCAAAGAAATGGCAGAAGCTTTCTGGCCTTTTCTAGAACCGGAAAAGATAACAAATAGACTAGAAGTCTTACGAAAAGATTTCGTAGCTTCAACATAATATTTCAAAGCTCTAACAACATCTAAAGAATGCAACGATTTCTCCTTAGAATTCTTAGGATTAGGACATAATGAAGGAACCACAATTTCTCTACTAATGTTGTTGGAATTCACAACTTTAGGTAAAAATTCAAAAGAAGTTCGCAACACCGCCTTATCCTGATGAAAAATCAGAAAAGGAGACTCACAAGAAAGAGCAGATAATTCAGAAACTCTTCTGGCAGAAGAGATGGCAAAAAGGAACAAAACTTTCCAAGAAAGTAATTTAATGTCCAATGAATGCATAGGTTCAAACGGAGGAGCTTGAAGAGCTCCCAGAACCAAATTCAAACTCCAAGGAGGAGAAATTGACTTAATGACAGGTTTTATATGAACCAAAGCTTGTACAAAACAATGAATATCAGGAAGAATAGCAATCTTTCTGTGAAAAAGAACAGAAAGAGCAGAGATTTGTCCTTTCAAAGAACTTGCGGACAAACCCTTATCTAAACCATCCTGAAGGAACTGTAAAATTCTCGGTATTTTAAAAGAATGCCAGGAAAAATGATGAGAAAGACACCAAGAAATATTCTTCCAGACTCTATAATATATCTCTCGAGATACAGATTTACGAGCCTGTAACATAGTATTAATCACAGAGTCAGAGAAACCTCTTTGACCAAGAATCAAGCGTTCAATATCCATACCTTTAAATTTAAGGATTTCAGATCCTGATGGAAAAAAGGACCTTGTGACAGAAGGTCTGGTCTTAACGGAAGAGTCCACGGTTGGCAAGAGGCCATCCAGACAAGATCCGCATACCAAAACCTGTGAGGCCATGCCGGAGCTACCAGCAGAACAAACGAGCATTCCTTCAGAATCTTGGAGATTACTCTTGGAAGAAGAACTAGAGGCGGAAAGATATAGGCAGGATGATACTTCCAAGGAAGTGATAATGCATCCACTGCCTCCGCCTGAGGATCCCGGGATCTGGACAGATACCTGGGAAGTTTCTTGTTTAGATGGGACGCCATCAGATCTATTTCTGGAAGTTCCCACATTTGAACAATCTGAAGAAATACCTCTGGGTGAAGAGACCATTCGCCCGGATGCAACGTTTGGCGACTGAGATAATCCGCTTCCCAATTGTCTACACCTGGAATATGAACTGCAGAGATTAGACAGGAGCTGGATTCCGCCCAAACCAAAATTCGAGATACTTCTTTCATAGCCAGAGGACTGTGAGTCCCTCCTTGATGATTGATGTATGCCACAGTTGTGACATTGTCTGTCTGAAAACAAATGAACGATTCTCTCTTCAGAAGAGGCCAAAACTGAAGAGCTCTGAAAATTGCACGGAGTTCCAAAATATTGATCGGTAATCTCACCTCCTGAGATTCCCAAACTCCTTGTGCCGTCAGAGATCCCCACACAGCTCCCCAACCTGTGAGACTTGCACCTGTTGAAATTACAGTCCAGGTCGGAAGCACAAAAGAAGCCCCCTGAATTAAACAATGGTGATCTGTCCACCATGTTAGAGAGTGTCGAACAATCGGTTTTAAAGATATTAATTGAGATATCTTCGTGTAATCCTTGCACCATTGCTTCAGCATACAGAGCTGAAGAGGTCGCATGTGAAAACGAGCAAAGGGGATCGCGTCCGATGCAGCAGTCATAAGACCTAGAATTTCCATGCATAAGGCTACCGAAGGGAATGATTGTGACTGAAGGTTTCGACAAGCTGTAATCAATTTTAAACGTCTCTTGTCTGTTAAAGACAGAGTCATGGACACTGAATCCATCTGGAAACCCAGAAAGGTTACCTTTGTCTGAGGAATCAAAGAACTTTTTGGTAAATTGATCCTCCAACCATGATCTTGAAGAAACAACACAAGTCGATTCGTATGAGATTCTGCTAAATGTAAAGACTGAGCAAGTACCAAGATATCGTCCAAATAAGGAAATACCACAATACCCTGTTCTCTGATTAGACAGCAGGGCACCGAGAACCTTTGTAAAAATTCTTGGAGCTGTAGCTAGGCCAAACGGCAGAGCCACAAACTGGTAATGCTTGTCTAGGAAAGAGAATCTCAGAAACTGATAGTGATCTGGATGAATCGGAATATGCAGATATGCATCCTGTAAATCTATTGTGGACATATAATTCCCTTGCTGAACAAAAGGTAAGATAGTCCTTACAGTTACCATCTTGAACGTTGGTATCCTTACATAACGATTCAATATTTTTAGATCCAGAACTGGTCTGAAGGAATTCTCCTTCTTTGGTACAATGAAGAGATTTGAATAAAACCCCATCCCCTGTTCCGGAACTGGAACTGGCATAATTACTCCAGTCAACTCTAGATCTGAAACACATTTCAGAAATGCTTGAGCTTTTACTGGATTTACTGGGACACGGGAAAGAAAAAATCTCTTTGCAGGAGGTCTCAACTTGAAACAAATTCTGTACCCTTCTGAAACAATGCTCTGAATCCAAAGATTGTGAACAGAATTGATCTAAATTTCCTTGAAAAAACGTAACCTGCCCCCTACCAGCTGAGCTGGAATGAGGGCCGCACCTTCATGTGGACTTAAAAGCAGGCTTTGCCTTTCTAGCTGGCTTGGATTTATTCCAGACTGGAGATGGTCTCCAAACTGAAACTGCTCCTGAGGATGAAGGATCAGGCTTTTGTTCTTTGTTTAAACGAAAGGAACGAAAACGATTATTAGCCCTGTTTTTACCTTTAGATTTTTTATCCTGTGGTAAAAAAGTTCCTTTCCCACCAGTAACAGTTGAAATAATGGAATCCAACTGAGAACCAAATAATTTGTTACCCTGGAAAGAAATGGAAAGTAAAGTTGATTTAGAAGCCATATCAGCATTCCAAGTTTTAAGCCATAAAGCTCTTCTAGCTAAAATAGCTAGAGACATAAACCTGACATCAACTCTGATAATATCAAAAATGGCATCACAGATAAAATTATTAGCATGTTGAAGAAGAATAATAATATCATGAGAATCACGATGTGTTACTTGTTGCGCTAAAGTTTCCAACCAAAAAGTTGAAGCTGCAGCAACATCAGCCAAAGATATAGCAGGTCTAAGAAGATTACCTGAACACAGATAAGCTTTTCTTAGAAAGGACTCCATTTTCCTATCTAGAGGATCCTTAAACGAAGTACCATCTGACGTAGGAATAGTAGTACGTTTAGCAAGGGTAGAAATAGCCCCATCAACTTTAGGGATCTTGTCCCAAAATTCTAATCTGTCAGGCGGCACAGGATATAATTGCTTAAAACGTTTAGAAGGAGTAAATGAATTACCCAAATTATCCCATTCTTTGGAAATTACTGCAGAAATAGCATCAGGGACAGGAAAAACTTCTGGAATAACTACAGGAGTTTTAAAAACCTTATTTAAACGTTTAGATTTAGTATCAAGAGGACCAGAATCCTCTATTTCTAAAGCAATTAGGACTTCTTTAAGTAAAGAACGAATAAATTCCATTTTAAATAAATATGAAGATTTATCAGCATCAACCTCTGAGACAGAATCCTCTGAACCAGAGGAATCATCAGAATCAGAATGATGATGATCAGCTAAAAATTCATCTGTAGGGAGAGAAGTTTTAAAAGATTTTTTATGTTTACTAGAAGGAGAAATAACAGACATAGCCTTCTTTATGGATTCAGAAACAAAATCTCTTATATTATCAGGAACATTCTGCACCTTAGATGTTGAAGGAACTGCAACAGGCAATGGTACTTTACTAAAGGAAATATTATCTGCTTTAACAAGTTTGTCATGACAATCAATACAAACAACAGCTGGAGGAATAGCTACCAAAAGTTTACAGCAGATACACTTAGCTTTGGTAGATTCAGCACTTGACAGCGATTTTCCTGTAGTATCTTCTGACTCAGATGCAACGTGAGACATCTTGCAATATGTAAGAGAAAAAACAACATATATATAAAGCAAAATTGATCAAATTCCTTAAATGACAGTTTCAGGAATGGGAAAAAATGCCAAAGAACAAGCTTCTAGCAACCAGAAGCAATAAAAAATTAAACTTAAATAATGTGGAGACAAGAGTGACGCCCATATTTTTTCGCGCCAAATAAGACGCCCACATTATTTGGCGCCTAAATGCTTTTTGGCGCCAAAAATGACGCCACATCCGGAACGCCGACATTTTTGGCGCAAAATAACGTCAAAAAGTGACGCAACTTCCGGCGACACGTATGACGCCGGAAACGGAAATAGAATTTTTGCGCCAAAAAAGACGCAATAAAATGAAGCATTTTCAGCCCCCGCGAGCCTAACAGCCCACAGGGAAAAAGTCAAATTTTAAGGTAAGAAAAATGTTAAATTAAAATGCATTATCCCAAATATGAAACTGACTGTCTGAAAAATAAGGAAAGTTGAACATTCTGAGTCAAGGCAAATAAATGTTTGAATACATATATTTAGAACTTTATAAACAAAGTGCCCAACCATAGCTAGGAGTGTCACAAAAAATAAGACTTACTTACCCCAGGACACTCATCTACATATAGTAGATAGCCAAACCAGTACTGAAACGAGAATCAGCAGAAGTAATGGTATATATAAGAGTATATCGTCGATCTGAAAAGGGAGGTAAGAGATGAATCTCTACGACCGATAACAGAGAACCTATGAAATAGACCCCTTAGAAGGAGATCACTGCATTCAAATAGGCAATACTCCTCACATCCCTCTGACATTCACTGCACGCTGAGAGGAAAACCGGGCTCCAACTTGCTGCGGAGCGCATATCAACGTAGAATCTAGCACAAACTTACTTCACCACCTCCATCGGAGGCAAAGTTTGTAAAACTGAATTGTGGGTGTGGTGAGGGGTGTATTTATAGGCATTTTGAGGTTTGGGAAACTTTGCCCCTCCTGGTAGGAATGTATATCCCATACGTCACTAGCTCATGGACTCTTGCTAATTACATGAAAGAAATCAGAAAAGGAGACTCACAAGAAAGAGCAGATAATTCAGAAACTCTTCTGGCAGAAGAGATGGCCAAAAGGAACAAAACTTTCCAAGAAAGTAATTTAATGTCCAATGAATGCATAGGTTCAAACGGAGGAGCTTGAAGAGCTCCCAGAACCAAATTCAAACTCCAAGGAGGAGAAATTGACTTAATGACAGGTTTTATACGAACCAAAGCTTGTACAAAACAATGAATATCAGGAAGAATAGCAATCTTTCTGTGAAAAAGAACAGAAAGAGCAGAGATTTGTCCTTTCAAAGAACTTGCGGACAAACCCTTATCTAAACCATCCTGAAGGAACTGTAAAATTCTCGGTATTCTAAAAGAATGCCAGGAAAAATGATGAGAAAGACACCAAGAAATATAAGTCTTCCAGACTCTATAATATATCTCTCGAGATACAGATTTACGAGCCTGTAACATAGTATTAATCACAGAGTCAGAGAAACCTCTTTGACCAAGAATCAAGCGTTCAATCTCCATACCTTTAAATTTAAGGATTTCAGATCCTGATGGAAAAAAGGACCTTGTGACAGAAGGTCTGGTCTTAACGGAAGAGTCCACGGTTGGCAAGAGGCCATCCGGACAAGATCCGCATACCAAAACCTGTGAGGCCATGCCGGAGCTACCAGCAGAACAAACGAGCATTCCTTCAGAATATTGGAGATTACTCTTGGAAGAAGAACTAGAGGCGGAAAGATATAGGCAGGATGATACTTCCAAGGAAGTGATAATGCATCCACTGCCTCCGCCTGAGGATCCCGGGATCTGGACAGATACCTGGGAAGTTTCTTGTTTAGATGGGACGCCATCAGATCTATTTCTGGAAGTTCCCACATTTGAACAATCTGAAGAAATACCTCTGGGTGAAGAGACCATTCGCCCGGATGCAACGTTTGGCGACTGAGATAATCCGCTTCCCAATTGTCTACACCTGGGATATGAACCGCAGAGATTAGACAGGAGCTGGATTCCGCCCAAACCAAAATTCGAGATACTTCTTTTATAGCCAGAGGACTGTGAGTCCCTCCTTGATGATTGATGTATGCCACAGTTGTGACATTGTCTGTCTGAAAACAAATGAACGATTCTCTCTTCAGAAGAGGCCAAAACTGAAGAGCTCTGAAAATTGCACGGAGTTCCAAAATATTGATCGGTAATCTCACCTCCTGAGATTCCCAAACTCCTTGTGCCGTCAGAGATCCCCACACAGCTCCCCAACCTGTGAGACTTGCATCTGTTGAAATTACAGTCCAGGTCGGAAGCACAAAAGAAGCCCCCTGAATTAAACGATGGTGATCTGTCCACCATGTTAGAGAGTGTCGAACAATCGGTTTTAAAGATATTAATTGAGATATCTTCGTGTAATCCTTGCACCATTGCTTCAGCATACAGAGCTGAAGAGGTCGCATGTGAAAACGAGCAAAGGGGATCGCGTCCGATGCAGCAGTCATAAGACCTAGAATTTCCATGCATAAGGCTACCGAAGGGAATGATTGTGACTGAAGGTTTCGACAAGCTGTAATCAACTTTAGACGTCTCTTGTCTGTTAAAGACAGAGTCATGGACACTGAATCCATCTGGAAACCCAGAAAGGTTACCCTTGTCTGAGGAATCAAAGAACTTTTTGGTAAATTGATCCTCCAACCATGATCTTGAAGAAACAACACAAGTCGATTCGTATGAGATTCTGCTAAATGTAAAGACTGAGCAAGTACCAAGATATCGTCCAAATAAGGAAATACCACAATACCCTGTTCTCTGATTACAGACAGCAGGGCACCGAGAACCTTTGTAAAAATTCTTGGAGCTGTAGCTAGGCCAAACGGCAGAGCCACAAACTGGTAATGCTTGTCCAGAAACGAGAATCTCAGGAACTGATAATGATCTGGATGAATCGGAATATGCAGATATGCATCCTGTAAATCTATTGTGGACATATAATTCCCTTGCTGAACAAAAGGTAAGATAGTCCTTACAGTTACCATCTTGAACGTTGGTATCCTTACATAACGATTCAATATTTTTAGATCCAGAACTGGTCTGAAAGAATTCTCCTTCTTTGGTACAATGAAGAGATTTGAATAAAACCCCATCCCCTGTTCCGGAACTGGAACTGGCATAATTACTCCAGTCAACTCTAGATCTGAAACACATTTCAGAAATGCTTGAGCTTTTACTGGATTTACTGGGACACGGGAAAGAAAAAATCTCTTTGCAGGAGGTCTCAACTTGAAACCAATTCTGTACCCTTCTGAAACAATGCTCTGAATCCAAAGATTGTGAACAGAATTGATCCAAATTTCCTTGAAAAAACGTAACCTGCCCCCTACCAGCTGAGCTGGAATGAGGGCCGCACCTTCATGTGGACTTAGAAGCAGGCTTTGCCTTTCTAGCTGGCTTGGATTTATTCCAAACTGGAGATGGTCTCCAAACTGAAACTGCTCCTGAGGATGAAGGATCAGGCTTTTTTTCTTTGTTGAAACGAAAGGAACGAAAACGATTATTAGCCCTGTTTTTACCTTTAGATTTTTTATCCTGTGGTAAAAAAGTTCCTTTCCCACCAGTAACAGTTGAAATAATGGAATCCAACTGAGAACCAAATAATTTGTTACCCTGGAAAGAAATGGAAAGTAAAGTTGATTTAGAAGCCATATCAGCATTCCAAGTTTTAAGCCATAAAGCTCTTCTAGCTAAAATAGCTAGAGACATAAACCTGACATCAACTCTGATAATATCAAAAATGGCATCACAGATAAAATTATTAGCATGTTGAAGAAGAAGAATAATATCATGAGAATCACGATGTGTTACTTGTTGCGCTAAAGTTTCCAACCAAAAAGTTGAAGCTGCAGCAACATCAGCCAAAGATATAGCAGGTCTAAGAAGATTACCTGAACACAGATAAGCTTTTCTTAGAAAGGACTCAATTTTCCTATCTAGAGGATCCTTAAACGAAGTACCATCTGACGTAGGAATAGTAGTACGTTTAGCAAGGGTAGAAATAGCCCCATCAACTTTAGGGATCTTGTCCCAAAATTCTAATCTGTCAGACGGCACAGGATATAATTGCTTAAAACGTTTAGAAGGAGTAAATGAATTACCCAAATTATCCCATTCTTTGGAAATTACTGCAGAAATAGCATCAGGGACAGGAAAAACTTCTGGAATAACTACAGGAGATTTAAAAACCTTATTTAAACGTTTAGATTTAGTATCAAGAGGACCAGAATCCTCTATTTCTAAAGCAATTAGGACTTCTTTAAGTAAAGAACGAATAAATTCCATTTTAAATAAATATGAAGATTTATCAGCATCAACCTCTGAGACAGAATCCTCTGAACCAGAGGAATCATCAGAATCAGAATGATGATGTTCAGTTAAAAATTCATCTGTAGGGAGAGAAGTTTTAAAAGATTTTTTACGTTTACTAGAAGGAGAAATAACAGACATAGCCTTCTTTATGGATTCAGAAACAAAATCTCTTATATTATCAGGAACATTCTGCACCTTAGATGTTGAAGGAACTGCAACAGGCAATGGTACTTTACTAAAGGAAATATTATCTGCTTTAACAAGTTTGTCATGACAATCAATACAAACAACAGCTGGAGGAATAGCTACCAAAAGTTTACAGCAGATACACTTAGCTTTGGTAGATTCAGCAATTGACAGCGATTTTCCTGTAGTATCTTCTGACTCAGATGCAACGTGAGACATCTTGCAATATGTAAGAGAAAAAACAACATATATATAAAGCAAAATTGATCAAATTCCTTAAATGACAGTTTCAGGAATGGGAAAAAATGCCAAAGAACAAGCTTCTAGCAACCAGAAGCAATAAAAAATGAGACTTAAATAATGTGGAGACAAAAGTGACGCCCATATTTTTTCGCGCCAAATAAGACGCCCACATTATTTGGCGCCTAAATGCTTTTTGGCGCCAAAAATGACGCCACATCCGGAACGCCGACATTTTTGGCGCAAAATAACGTCAAAAAATTACGCAACTTCCGGCGACACGTATGACGCCGGAAACGGAAATAGAATTTTTGCGCCAAAAAAGTCCGCGCCAAGAATGACGCAATAAAATGAAGCATTTTCAGTGCCCGCGAGCCTAACAGCCCACAGGGAAAAAGTCAAATTTTAAGGTAAAAAAAAAAAAATGTTAAAATGCATTATCCCAAATATGAAACTGACTGTCTGAAAATAAGGAAAGTTGAACATTCTGAGTCAAGGCAAATAAATGTTTGAATACATATATTTAGAACTTTATAAACAAAGTGCCCAACCATAGCTAGGAGTGTCACAGAAAATAAGACTTACTTACCCCAGGACACTCATCTACATATAGTAGATAGCCAAACCAGTACTGAAACGAGAATCAGCAGAGGTAATGGTATATATAAGAGTATATCGTCGATCTGAAAAGGGAGGTAAGAGATGAATCTCTACGACCGATAACAGAGAACCTATGAAATAGACCCCTTAGAAGGAGATCACTGCATTCAAATAGGCAATACTCTCCTCACATCCCTCTGACATTCACTGCACGCTGAGAGGAAAACCGGGCTCCAACTTGCTGCGGAGCGCATATCAACGTAGAATCTAGCACAAACTTACTTCACCACCTCCATCGGAGGCAAAGTTTGTAAAACTGAATTGTGGGTGTGGTGAGGGGTGTATTTATAGGCATTTTGAGGTTTGGGAAACTTTGCCCCTCCTGGTAGGAATGTATATCCCATACGTCACTAGCTCATGGACTCTTGCTAATTACATGAAAGAAATGTAATAGTGTGTTTTGGTTGAGTCTTGGGGGAAATTTCCTAATAATTAAAATTGAAGGTTATGTGTCCCTTCAACCCTGTTAAAGTCCTCAACCCTGTCACACTATTCTCAGCCCCGTCACATTAATATTATGGGTGTAAAAAATAGGCAAGGGAATTAAAAAAAACATAATTTATGTAAGAACTTACCTGATAAATTCATTTAATTCATATTGGCAAGAGTCCATGAGCTAGTGACGTATGGGATATACAATCCTACCAGGAGGGGCAAAGTTTCCCAAACCTCAAAATGCCTATAAATACACCCCTCACCACACCCACAATTCAGTTTAACAAATAGCCAAGTAGTGGGGTGATAAAGAAAGGAGTAAAAAGCATCAACAAAGGAATCTGGAAATAATTGTGCTTTATACAAAAAAAATCATAACCACCATAAAAAGGGTGGGCCTCATGGACTCTTGCCAATATGAAAGAAATGAAGAAGTTCTTACATAAATTATGTTTTCTTTCATGTAATTGGCAAGAGTCCATGAGCTAGTGACGTATGGGATAGCAAAACCCAAGATGTGGAACTCCACGCAAGAGTCACTAGAGAGGAAGAGATAAAAATAAAAACAGCCATTTTTCGCTGAAAAAAATAATCCACAACCCAAAATATAAGTTAATTCTCATGAAATGAAAAAACTTAAAACATAAGCAGAAGAATCAAACTGAAACAACTGCCTGAAGATCTTTTCTACCAAAAACTGCTTCCGAAGAAGCGAATACATCAAAATTTTCAGATCCAGAACTGGTCTGAATTAATTTTCTTTCTTTGGGACAATGAATAGATTTGAATAAAACCCCAGACCCTGTTCTTGAACTGGCATGATTATCCCTGATATCTCCAGGTCTGAAACACATTTCAGGAAAGCCTGAGCCTTTACTGGGTTTGCTGGAATTTGTGAGAGAAAAAAAAATCTTCTCACAGGCAGTCTTACTCTGAATCCTATTCTATACCCCTGAGAGACAATACTCTGAATCTATTGATTTTGAACCGGATTGGTCCAAACATCTTTGAAAAATCTTAATCTGCCCCCTACCAGTTGAGCTGGAATGAGGTCCGCACACCTTCATGCGGATTTGGGGGTTGGCTTTGATCTCTTAAATGGCTTCGATTTATTCCAATTTGAGGAAGGCTTCCAATTGGAAACAGATTCCTTGGGGGAAGGATTAGGTTTCTGTTCCTTATTTTGTCAAAAGGAATGAAAACGGTTAGAAGCTTTAGATTTACCCTTAGGTTTTTTTATCCTGAGGCAAAAAACTCCCTTCCCCCCAGTGACAGTTGAAATTATTGAATCCAACTGAGAACCAAATAATGTATTACCTTGGAAAGAAAGAGATAGCAATCTGGACTTAGAAGTCATGTCAGCATTCCAAGATTTAAGCCACAAAGCTCTTCTAGCTAAAATAGCTAAAGACATCAATTTAACATCAATTTTGATGATATCAAAAATGGCATCACAAATAAAATTAGCATGTTGAATCAAGTTAACAATGCTAGACAATTCAGGATCCAATACTTGTTGCGCTAAAGTCTCCAACCAAAAAGTTGAAGCAGCTGCAACATCAGCCAAAGAAATTGCAGGCCTGAGAAGATGACCTGAATATAAATAGGCTTTCCTTAGATAAGATTCAAGTTTCCTATCTAAAGGATCTTTAAAAGAAGTACTATCTTCCGTAGGAATAGTAGTATGTTTAGCAAGAGTAGAGGTAGCCCCATCAACTTTGTGGATCTTTTCCCAAAACTCTAAAGTAACTGCTGGCAAAGGACACAATATTTTTAAACCTTGAAGAAGGAATAAAAGTACCACCAGGCCTATTCCATTCCTTAGAAATCATATCAGAAATAGCATCAGGAACTGGAAAAACCTCTGGAGTAACCACAGGAGGTTTATAAACAGAATTTAAATGTTTACTAGTTTTAATATCAAGAGGACTAGTTTCCTCCATAGCCTATGTAATCAACACTTCTTTTAACAAAGAACGAATATTCTCCATTTTAAATAAATAAGATTTGTCAGTGTCAATATCTGAGGTAGGATCTTCTGATCCAGATAGATCCTCATCAGAGCAGGATAATTCAGTATGTTGCCGGTCATTTGAAATTTCATCAACTTTATGAGAAGTTTTGAAAGACCTTGTATGTTTTTTAGAAGGCGGGATGGCAGACAAAGCCTTCTGAATAGAATCAGAAATAAAATCTTTTAAATTTACAGGTATATCTTATGCATTAGATGTTGAGGGAACATCAACAGGTAATGAACTACTACTGATGGATACATTTCTCTGCATGTAAAAGTTTATCATGACAACTATTACAAACCACAGCTGGAGAAATAACCACAAGTTTACAACAAATGCACTTAGCTTTGGTAGAACTGTTATCAGGCAGCAGGGTTCCAACAGTGATTTCTTAAACAGGATCAGATTGAGGCATCTTGCAAATGTAAGAGAAAAAAATAACATATAAAGCAAAATGAGCAATTTCTTTATATGGCAGTTTCAGGAATGGGAAAAATGCAAACAGCATAGCCCTCTGATAGAGAAAAAGGCAAGTGGCATATAGGAATGGGGTCTTAAATAATGAAAATATTTGGCGGCAAGTATGACGCACGACACAAACAGAAAAATATTTTTTGCCGCCAATAATGTCCGGAAATGACACAGACGACACAACCTTGTGAAAGACTCTGCATCAACTAAGACACCGGAAATTACGAATTTGCGTCAAAGAACATAACTTTGCGCCAAAAAAATCTCACGCCAAGAATGACGCAATAAACTCTGGCATTTTGCGCCCTCGCGAGCCTAATTCTGCCCGCAAATTTAAAAGACAGTCAATTTGAAAAAAGAGACTAAACCCCAGGTAAGAAACAAGTTTTTCTAAAAAATGCATTTCCCAGAGTTGAAACTGACAGTCTGCAAAAGGAAATATACTGAAAACCTGAATCATGGCAAATATAAGTACAATACATGTATTTAGAACTTTATATAAATACATAAAGTGCCAAACCATAGCTGAGAGTGTCTTAAGTAATGAAAACATACTTACCAAAAGACACCCATCCACATATAGCAGATAGCCAAACCAGTACTGAAACATCCCTCTGACATTCACTGTACTCTGAGAGGAATCGGGCTTCAAAATGCTGAGAAGCGCATATCAATGTAGAAATCTTAGCACAAACTTACTTCACCACCTCCATAGGAGGCAAAGTTTATAAAACTGAATTGTGGGTGTGGTGAGGGGTGTATTTATAGGCATTTTGAGGTTTGGGAAACTTTGCCCCTCCTGGTAGGATTGTATATCCCATATGTCACTAGCTCATGGACTCTTGCCAATTACATGAAAGAAAAGAAAGTATTTCTTGCTGAATACCACCTGACATGTTAAGGGCTAGCACAATAAAGTTGTGATTTTAGTTAAACATCTAAATTGATGATTTTTTTTTAAAAAAAAATAAGGAGACCACAGGCACATAATTTGTTTATTTGAAACTTTCATACATAAAAATGTGAAGATTATTAGAAATGTTACATATGTAAGTATTAATTTGTTATAAGGGACACATGAGCAGTAGGTAGATGCTTGTTTTATAATAATTTATGTGTACAATCCTTTTTAAACCAATACCATTTTGTCGGTTACGGGGTTGAGAATAAAAGTTGTCGATATCTGATAAAAATAAAATGACTTTATTGCCTGAGGTGGGAAAATGCCTAATTATGTGGGATAGTTAGATAATTAATCAAATGTAATTGAAAAATATTAAAATCCAAGTTGAAATATTACCAAATCCCAGGAATGACCCATATATTTAAAGAACACACAGTGTAAAGGCACTTTTCAGTGCCGTTTTTTTCTAACACCCCCACAAAATGTAACCCCTAAAAACTGCTTCATGTAGTTTTAAAAAAAAAAAAGCTAGTATTTTTTTTATTTTTCAAAATGAACTACACACTTAATTTTAGGGTCAATTTGGGGGATATTTAGAAAATCAGACCAGATCTCTGGTTAATTTCCTGAGCGCTAATCGCTACTGTGAGCTTCCGGTAGCAATACCTAGCCACTTGTAATGGCTGGTTAATTATTTATCGCGTCCGTAAACAGGCGAATTTGCCTGTTTACGGATGTGCAATGAATTAGCACTCCACTTTTTATCTATCCCTATATGCTTCCAAAACCATGACTTTGTGCAGGTGTACCTGGAAAAATGTATGCTGTTTTGTGTGTGATCACACCAAATATTCATTTTATTTAGACCTTTTGTTTTCTGTTCATTCAGTTTGCATTTTGTTAATTGATAAAAATAAACCGTTAACATTTCTATATTTGAAATCATTCCTACTTTACAGCATTTCACAGCAGCATACACACACATATATTTATTATCCACCTGATATGCATTTGGGGTTATTGAGGCACCAAATCTATTCTATTTTTATATATTAATGCCTGTGTCTTGGATAAGTAACAATACAGATGATTATGTCAGAAGCCTTACAAAGAAATCTGTTTCATACACTGTGATTAAAGCCCACGCTCAAACAAGTGTCTACAAAAAAAAAGAAGTAGCTTGCAGTTTTTTGTTGTTTTTTGTTTTTTTAAGACTGATTGACACTTTTTTCATGTATCTTATACCCACTGTTCCTGTATGGTGCTGGTTTTCAACAAGATGAATTTTCAAGTGTGCACAGCTTGCTTGGGATTTACACCCGCTTGGTGTGTGCTCACTTCTCCCTGGAGCCTTTACTAATCCACGAATTAAGATATAATATGGAAATGTCCTGCTGCACTGTGTGTTCTTGTACAGCCATCCTTTAATACTGTGCTAGCAGTTTGCAGCCAAGTCAGTCCTAGCATTAGACCAGTTAGGCAGCAGACATCAAAGTTGAGGAAATAAATGTGTTTTTTTTTATAGTGAGTGCATCTTGTTTTTTTGTTTTTTAAATTGTTGTTCTTGACATTTGCTGAAATGTGAGTAGAATATGCTGTGCCTCTGCTTGGACTTTCCTACCTCAGGTATAGTGGTCCTACAGCTGTAAAGATGCAAACCTTGCATTTGTGCCCTGCAAGCAGCACATATCTGAGAACAGCAAAAGAAGGGCAGTTAAATTATTGTTCTTAGGTTTTCTGAAGCTATATATCTGTCATAAAGAGGCCCCAGGTGTTCAGTATTTATTTTTTATGTTCATATATGCTAATAATCATAATATATCTTAAAATATACATTTACATAATACAAAACCAGAGGCTGTTTAGGAGCTAGGATTTTTACAACAGAAAATATATATGTGATATATGTGAAATTAGTGAAGAAAATTGTCCAAAAGCAATAAACCATAAATTATACTTCCATCACTGTAGTGAATAATTATGTACCTTCTCATTTAAAGGGACGCTCAAGTCAAATTTAAACTTTCATGATTCAGATAGAGCATGCAATTTCAAAAAACTTTCCAATTTACTTCCATTAACAAAATGTGCACAATCGTTATATTTACACTTTTTGAGTCACCAGCTCCTACTGAGCATGTGCAAGAATTCACAGAATATGCGTATATGCATTTGTGACTGGCTGATGGGTGTCACATGATAGAGAGGGAGTGGAAATAGAAATGTTTGAAATTTGTCATAAAAAAAAATATACTACTAATTTGATGTTCAGACTAAGTGTTATTGCTTTGTTTTCTTATCATGCAGTTTTTGATTATGCAAATCTTCGGTATTTACTGGTCCTTTAAAGGGACATAAAACCCAATTTTTTTTTCTTTCAAGATTTAGAAAGAACGTGCAATTTTGAACAACTTTCTAATTTACTTCTATTATCCAATTTGCTTCGATCTCTTGATATACTTTGCTGAAAAGCATATCTAGATAGGCTCAGTAGCTGCTGATTGGTTGCTGTACATAGATGCCTCGTGTGATTGGCTCACCCATGTGCATTGCTATTTCTTCAACAAAGGATATCCAAAGAATGAAGCAAATTAGATAATAGAGGTAAATTGGAATGTTGTTTAAAATTGTATTCTCTTCGTGAATCATGAAAGAACATTTTTGGGTTTAGTGTCCCTTTAAGGACCTGTAATTCAGCTGTTCAACAGGTGGTGTTGTCCTCAAAAGAGAAAAGAGCACATATATGGCCAAATGATGAGTGGAGTGTTAATAGTTACGCTCAAGTGATAAGGGGTTTATTGCAGATGTTTGCACGCGTCAGGTTTTTCAGACGTATTACAAGTTGAAAGTAAACACGATCGCTTGAGCGCAATTCAAGTTAACGCTCATCGGCTTAGCACATCCTAAGAGCTCTGGTTAACTGTCTTGAGAAACAAAAATTTGTCACAAAACACATAAAAAATACATTACAAAGTACACTTACACTCATAATAACACTGTCTAATAAACAATTATTTTAAAAAATATTGCACACAAAAGTTATAAGGATTCAAAGATACGAGGTCTAAGGTGTTAGAAAAAAATGAAAGCAGAGGGCTTTAACATTGAGATACATACATATATATATATGCCTAAATATTTTTATGTGTGTGTGTATATACTGTATATATATGTGTGTATTTTTGTATTTATATATGTATATATCTATTTACAGACATATATACACATATAAACACATACATACATACGTACACACATAGTCATTAGAGCCCTTTGCAGTTAAGTAGATGAAAACATGTTAAAACATATTTATGCAATATTTATATTTAATAAATTGTATACTGTGCATTCACTGTAAATATCTAATTTTCCATTTTTCTGCACATAGGGGAATATGTGTATATATATATATATAGCTTTAGACTTGAGAAAGGAAGGCATTCTTCCGAAAGCTTGTCAACTTATAAATGTATAGTTAGTCCAATAAAAAGAGTATCATTGCTCAATGCAATACCACCTGTTTTCAAGGTCACAACATAAAAGTAAGAATTATTCAACATTTGATACATACTCATCATACCATACCATCCTAAAATAATCTGAACTGCTAACAAAACTATTGCCCTTAAAAAGTGTATGCATATTGATACTACACAATCTTATTATTATTAAGCAATATTAGCATACTGTCACTTTATGGAAAGCAAAAAACTTAGATGCACATTATAATGCAAATGTTCCCTTTTCATCAAAGGCAGTCCCATGAAAAACATAATTTATGTAAGAACTTACCTGATAAATTCATTTCTTTCATATTAGCAAGAGTCCATGAGCTAGTGACGTATGGGATATACATTCCTACCAGGAGGGGCAAAGTTTCCCAAACCTCAAAATGCCTATAAATACACCCCTCACCACACCCACAATTCAGTTTAATGAATAGCCAAGAAGTGGGGTGATAAGAAAAAAGTGCGAAAGCATATAAAATAAGGAATTGGAATAATTGTGCTTTATACAAAAATCATAACCATCACAAAAAAGGGCGGGCCTCATGGACTCTTGCTAATATGAAAGAAATGAATTTATCAGGTAAGTTCTTACATAAATTATGTTTTCTTTCATGTAATTAGCAAGAGTCCATGAGCTAGTGACGTATGGGATAATGATTACCCAAGATGTGGATCTTTCCACGCAAGAGTCACTAGAGAGGGAGAGATAAAATAAAGACAGCCAATTCCTGCTGAAAATAATCCACACCCAAAATAAAATTTAATGAAAAACATAAGCAGAAGATTCAAACTGAAACCGCTGCCTGAAGTACTTTTCTACCAAAAACTGCTTCAGAAGAAGAAAATACATCAAAATGGTAGAATTTAGTAAAAGTATGCAAAGAGGACCAAGTTGCTGCTTTGCAAATCTGATCAATCGAAGCTTCATTCCTAAACGCCCAGGAAGTAGAAACTGACCTAGTAGAATGAGCTGTAATCCTTTGAGGCGGAGTTTTACCCGACTCAACATAGGCAAGATGAATTAAAGATTTCAACCAAAATGCCAAAGAAATGGCAGAAGCTTTCTGGCCTTTTCTAGAACCGGAAAAGATAACAAATAAACTGGAAGTCTTTCGGAAAGACTTAGTAGCTTCAACATAATATTTCAAAGCTCTAACAACATCCAAAGAATGCAACGATTTCTCCTTAGAATTCTTAGGATTAGGACATAATGAAGGAACCACAATTTCTCTACTAATGTTGTTGGAATTCACAACTTTAGGTAAAAATTCAAAAGAAGTTCGCAACACCGCCTTATCCTGATGAAAAATCAGAAAAGGAGACTCACAAGAAAGAGCAGATAATTCAGAGACTCTTCTGGCAGAAGAGATTGCCAAAAGGAACAAAACTTTCCAAGAAAGTAATTTAATGTCCAATGAATGCATAGGTTCAAACGGAGGAGCTTGAAGAGCCCCCAGAACCAAATTCAAACTCCAAGGAGGAGAAATTGACTTAATGACAGGTTTTATACGAACCAAAGCTTGTACAAAACAATGAATATCAGGAAGATTAGCAATCTTTCTGTGAAAAAGAACAGAAAGAGCAGAGATTTGTCCTTTCAAAGAACTTGCGGATAAACCTTTATCTAAACCATCCTGAAGAAACTGTAAAATTCTCGGAATTCTAAAAGAATGCCAAGAAAAATGATGAGAAATACACCAAGAAATATAAGTCTTCCAGACTCTATAATATATCTCTCTAGATACAGATTTACGAGCCTGTAACATAGTATTAATCACAGCGTCAGAGAAACCTCTTTGACGAAGAATCAAGCGTTCAATCTCCATACCTTTAAATTTAAGGATTTCAGATCCTGATGGAAAAAAGGACCTTGTGACAGAAGGTCTGGTCTTAACGGAAGAGTCCACGGTTGGCAAGAGGCCATCCGGACAAGATCCGCATACCAAAACCTGTGAGGCCATGCCGGAGCTACCAGCAGAACAAACGAGCATTCCTTCAGAATCTTGGAGATTACTCTTGGAAGAAGAACTAGAGGCGGAAAGATATAGGCAGGATGATACTTCCAAGGAAGTGATAATGCATCCACTGCTTCCGCCTGAGGATCCCGGGATCTGGACAGATACCTGGGAAGTTTCTTGTTTAGATGAGACGCCATCAGATCTATTTCTGGAAGCTCCCACATTTGAACAATCTGAAAAAATACCTCTGGGTGAAGAGACCATTCGCCCGGATGCAACGTTTGGCGACTGAGATAATCCGCTTCCCAATTGTCTATACCTGGGATATGAACCGCAGAGATTAGACAGGAGCTGGATTCCGCCCAAACCAAAATTCGAGATACTTCTTTCATAGCCAGAGGACTGTGAGTCCCTCCTTGATGATTGATGTATGCCACAGTTGTGACATTGTCTGTCTGAAAACAAATGAACGATTCTCTCTTCAGAAGAGGCCAAGACTGAAGAGCTCTGAAAATTGCACGGAGTTCCAAAATATTGATCGGTAATCTCATCTCCTGAGATTCCCAAACTCCTTGTGCCGTCAGAGATCCCCACACAGCTCCCCAACCTGTGAGACTTGCATCTGTTGAAATTACAGTCCAGGTCGGAAGCACAAAAGAAGCCCCCTGAATTAAACGATGGTGATCTGTCCACCACGTTAGAGAGTGTCGTACAATCGGTTTTAAAGATATTAATTGAGATATCTTTGTGTAATCCTTGCACCATTGATTCAGCATACAGAGCTGAAGAGGTCGCATGTGAAAATGAGCAAAGGGGATCGCGTCCGATGCAGCAGTCATAAGACCTAGAATTTCCATGCATAAGGCTACTGAAGGGAATGATTGTGACTGAAGGTTTCGACAAGCTGAAATCAATTTTAGACGTCTCTTGTCTGTTAAAGACAGAGTCATAGACACTGAATCTATCTGGAAACCCAGAAAGGTTACCCTTGTCTGAGGAATCAATTAACTTTTTGGTGAATTGATCCTCCAACCATGATCTTGAAGAAACAACACAAGTCGATTCGTATGAGATTCTGCTAAATGTAAAGACTGAGCAAGTACCAAGATATCGTCCAAATAAGGAAATACCACAATACCCTGTTCTCTGATTACAGACAGAAGGGCACCGAGAACCTTTGTAAAAATTCTTGGAGCTGTAGCTAGGCCAAACGGCAGAGCCACAAACTGGTAATGCTTGTCCAGAAAAGAGAATCTCAGGAACTGATAATGATCTGGATGAATCGGAATATGCAGATATGCATCCTGTAAATCTATTGTGGACATATAATGCCCTTGCTGAACAAAAGGCAAGATAGTCCTTACAGTTACCATTTTGAACGTTGGTATCCTTACATAACGATTCAATATTTTTAGATCCAGAACTGGTCTGAAGGAATTCTCCTTCTTTGGTACAATGAAGAGATTTGAATAAAACCCCATCCCCTGTTCCAGAACTGGAACTGGCATAATTACTCCAGCCAACTCTAGATCTGATACACAATTCAGAAATGCTTGAGCTTTCACTGGATTTACTGGGACACGGGAAAGAAAAAATCTCTTTGCAGGAGGTCTCATCTTGAAACCAATTCTGTACCCTTCTGAAACAATGTTCTGAATCCAAAGATTGTGAACAGAATTGATCCAAATTTCTTTGAAAAAACGTAACCTGCCCCCTACCAGCTGAGCTGGAATGAGGGCCGCACCTTCATGTGGACTTAGAAGCTGGCTTTGCCTTTCTAGAAGGCTTGGATTTATTCCAGACTGGAGATGGTTTCCAAACTGAAACTGCTCCTGAGGATGAAGGATCAGGCTTTTGTTCTTTGTTGAAACGAAAGGAACTAAAACGATTATTAGCCCTGTTTTTACCCTTAGATTTTCTATCCTGTGGTTAAAAAGTTCCTTTCCCACCAGTAACAGTTGAGATAATAGAATCCAACTGAGAACCAAATAATTTGTTACCCTGGAAAGAAATGGAAAGTAGAGTTGATTTAGAAGCCATATCAGCATTCCAAGTTTTAAGCCATAAAGCTCTTCTAGCTAAAATAGCTAGAGACATAAACCTTACATCAACTCTGATAATATCAAAAATGGCATCACAGATAAAATTATTAGCATGTTGAAGAAGAATAATAATATTATGAGAATCATGATCTGTCACTTGTTGCGCTAAAGTTTCCAACCAAAAAGTTGAAGCTGCAGCAACATCAGCCAATGATATAGCAGGTCTAAGAAGATTACCTGAACACAGATAAGCTTTTCTTAGAAAGGATTCAATTTTCCTATCTAAAGGATCCTTAAACGAAGTACCATCTGACGTAGGAATAGTAGTACGTTTAGCAAGGGTAGAAATAGCCCCGTCAACTTTAGGGATCTTGTCCCAAAATTCTAATCTGTCAGACGGCACAGGATATAATTGCTTAAAACGTTTAGGAGGAGTAAATGAATTACCCAATTTATCCCATTCTCTGGAAATTACTTCAGAAATAGCATTAGGAACAGGAAAAACTTCTGGAATAACCACAGGAGATTTAAAGACCTTATCTAAACATTTAGAATTAGTATCAAGAGGACCAGAATCCTCTATTTCTAAAGCAATTAGTACTTCTTTAAGTAAAGAACGAATACATTCCATTTTAAATAAATATGAAGATTTATCAGCATCAATCTCTGAGACAGAATCCTCTGAACCAGAAGAGTCATCAGAATCAGAATGATGATGTTCATTTAAAAATTCATCTGTGGAGAGAGAAGTTTTAAAAGATTTTTTATGTTTACTAGAAGGAGAAATAACAGACATAGCCTTCTTGATGGATTCAGAAACAAAATCTCTTATGTTATCAGGAACATTCTGCACCTTAGATGTTGAAGGAACTGCAACAGGCAATGGTACATTACTAAAGGAAATATTATCTGCATTAACAAGTTTGTCATGACAATTAATACAAACAACAGCCGGAGGAATAGCTACCAAAAGTTTACAGCAGATACACTTAGCTTTGGTAGTTCCAGCACTAGACAGCGATTTTCCTGAAGTATCTTCTGACTCAGATGCAACGTGAGACATCTTGCAATATGTAAGAGAAAAAACAACATATAAAGCAAAATTGATCAAATTCCTTAAATGACAGTTTCAGGAATGGGAAAAAATGCCAGAAAACAAGCTTCTAGTAACCAGAAGCAAAGAAAAAATGAGACTGAAATAATGTGGAGACAAAAACGACGCCCATATTTTTTAGCGCCAAATAAGACGCCCACATTATTTGGCGCCTAAATGCTTTTTGGCGCCAAAAATGACGCCACATCCGGAACGTCGACATTTTTGGCGCAAAAGGACGTCAAAAAATGACGCAACTTCCGGCGACACGTATAACGCCGGAAACAGAAAAGATTTTTTGCGCCAAAAAAGTCAGCGCCAAGAATGACGCAATAAAATGAAGCATTTTCAGCCCCCGCGAGCCTAACAGCCCACAGGGAAAAAAACATAATTTATGTAAGAACTTACCTGATAAATTCATTTCTTTCATATTAGCAAGAGTCCATGAGCTAGTGACGTATGGGATATACATTCCTACCAGGAGGGGCAAAGTTTCCCAAACCTCAAAATGCCTATAAATACACCCCCTCACCACACCCACAATTCAGTTTAACGAATAGCCAAGAAGTGGGGTGATAAAAAAGTGCGAAAGCATATAAAATAAGGAATTGGAATAATTGTGCTTTATACAAAATCATAACCACCACAAAAAAAGAGCGGGCCTCATGGACTCTTGCTATTATGAAAGAAATGAATTTATCAGGTAAGTTCTTACATAAATTATGTTTTCTTTCATGTAATTAGCAAGAGTCCATGAGCTAGTGACGTATGGGATAATGATTACCCAAGATGTGGATCTTTCCACACAAGAGTCACTAGAGAGGGAGGGATAAAATAAAGACAGCCAATTCCTGCTGAAAATAATCCACACCCAAAATAAAGTTTAACGAAAAACATAAGCAGAAGATTCAAACTGAAACCGCTGCCTGAAGTACTTTTCTACCAAAAACTGCTTTAGAAGAAGAAAATACATCAAAATGGTAGAATTTAGTAAAAGTATGCAAAGAGGACCAAGTTGCTGCTTTGCAAATCTGATCAACCGAAGCTTCATTCCTAAATGCCCAGGAAGTAGAAACTGACCTAGTAGAATGAGCTGTAATTCTCTGAGGCGGAGTTTTACCCGACTCAACATAGGCAAGATGAATTAAAGATTTCAACCAGGATGCCAAAGAAATGGCAGAAGCTTTCTGGCCTTTTCTAGAACCGGAAAAGATAACAAATAGACTAGAAGTCTTTCTGAAAGATTTAGTAGCTTCAACATAATATTTCAAAGCTCTAACAACATCCAAAGAATGCAACGATTTCTCCTTAGAATTCTTAGGATTAGGACATAATGAAGGAACCACAATTTCTCTACTAATGTTGTTGGAATTCACAACTTTAGGTAAAAATTCAAAAGAAGTTCGCAACACCGCCTTATCCTGATGAAAAATCAGAAAAGGAGACTCACAAGAAAGAGCAGATAATTCAGAAACTCTTCTGGCAGAAGAGATGGCCAAAAGGAACAAAACTTTCCAAGAAAGTAATTTAATGTCCAATGAAAGCATAGGTTCAAACGGAGGAGCTTGAAGAGCCCCCAGAACCAAATTCAAACTCCAAGGAGGAGAAATTGACTTAATGACAGGTTTTATACGAACCAAAGCTTGTACAAAACAATGAATATCAGGAAGAATAGCAATCTTTCTGTGAAAAAGAACAGAAAGAGCAGAGATTTGTCCTTTCAAGGAACTTGCGGACAAACCTTTATCTAAACCATCCTGAAGAAACTGTAAAATTCTCGGAATTCTAAAAGAATGCCAAGAAAAATGATGAGAAATACACCAAGAAATATAAGTCTTCCAGACTCTATAATATATCTCTCTAGATACAGATTTACGAGCCTGTAACATAGTATTAATCACAGCATCAGAGAAACCTCTTTGACGAAGAATCAAGCGTTCAATCTCCATACCTTTAAATTTAAGGATTTCAGATCCTGATGGAAAAAAGGACCTTGTGACAGAAGGTCTTGTCTTAACGGAAGAGTCCACGGTTGGCAAGAGGCCATCCGGACAAGATCCGCATACCAAAACCTGTGAGGCCATGCCGGAGCTACCAGCAGAACAAACGAGCATTCCTTCAGAATCTTGGAGATTACTCTTGGAAGAAGAACTAGAGGCGGAAAGATATAGGCAGGATGATACTTCCAAGGAAGTGATAATGCATCCACTGCCTCCGCCTGAGGATCCCGGGATCTGGACAGATACCTGGGAAGTTTCTTGTTTAGATGGGACGCCATCAAATCTATTTCTGGAAGTTCCCACATTTGAACAATCTGAAGAAATACCTCTGGGTGAAGAGACCATTCGCCCGGATGCAACGTTTGGCGACTGAGATAATCCGCTTCCCAATTGTCTACATCTGGGATATGAACCGCAGAGATTAGACAGGAGCTGGATTCCGCCCAAACCAAAATTCGAGATACTTCTTTCATGGCCAGAGGACTGTGAGTTCCTCCTTGATGATTGATGTATGCCACAGTTGTGACATTGTCTGTCTGAAAACAAAAGAACGATTCTCTCTTCAGAAGAGGCCAAAACTGAAGAGCTCTGAAAATTGCACGGAGTTCCAAAATATTGATCGGTAATCTCACCTCCTGAGATTCCCAAACTCCTTGTGCCGTCAGAGATCCCCACACAGCTCCCCAACCTGTGAGACTTGCATCTGTTGAAATTACAGTCCAGGTCGGAAGCACAAAAGAAGCCCCCTGAATTAAACGATGGTGATCTGTCCACCACGTTAGAGAGTGTCGAACAATCGGTTTTAAAGATATTAATTGAGATATCTTTGTGTAATCCTTGCACCATTGATTCAGCATACAAAGCTGAAGAGGTCGCATTTGAAAACGAGCAAAGGGGATCGCGTCCGATGCAGCAGTCATAAGACCTAGAATTTCCATGCATAAGGCTACCGAAGGGAATGATTGTGACTGAAGGTTTCGACAAGCTGCCATCAGTTTTAGACGCCTCTTGTCTGTTAAAGACAGAGTCATGGACACTGAATCTATTTGGAAACCCAGAAAGGTTACCCTTGTCTGAGGAATCAATGAACTTTTTGGTAAATTGATCCTCCAACCATGATCTTGAAGAAACAACACAAGTCGATTCGTATGAAATTCTGCTAAATGTAAAGACTGAGCAAGTACCAAGATATCGTCCAAATAAGGAAATACCACAATACCCTGTTCTCTGATTACAGACAGAAGGGCACCGAGAACCTTTGTAAAAATTCTTGGAGCTGTAGCAAGGCCAAACGGCAGAGCCACAAACTGGTAATGCTTGTCCAGAAAAGAGAATCTCAGGAACCGATAATGATCCGGATGAATCGGAATATGCAGATATGCATCCTGTAAATCTATTGTGGACATATAATTCCCTTGCTGAACAAAAGGCAAGATAGTCCTTACAGTTACCATCTTGAACGTTGGTATCCTTACATAACGATTCAATATTTTTAGATCCAGAACTGGTCTGAAGGAATTCTCCTTCTTTGGTACAATGAAGAGATTTGAATAAAACCCCATCCCCTGTTCCTGAACTGGAACTGGCATAATTACTCCAGTCAACTCTAGATCTGAAACACAATTCAGAAATGCTTGAGCTTTTACTGGATTTACTGGGACACGGGAAAGAAAAAATTTCTTTGCAGGAGGTCTCATCTTGAAACCAATTCTGTACCCTTCTGAAACAATGTTCTGAATCCAAAGATTGTGAACAGAATTGATCCAAATTTCTTTGAAAAAACGTAACCTGCCCCCTACCAGCTGAGCTGGAATGAGGGCCGCACCTTCATGTGGACTTAGAAGCAGGCTTTGCCTTTCTGGCTGGCTTGGATTTATTCCAGATTGGAGATGGTTTCCAAACTGAAACTGCTCCTGAGGATGAAGGATCAGGTTTTTGTTCTTTGTTGAAACGAAAGGAACGAAAATGATTATTAGCTCTGTTTTTACCCTTAGATTTTTTATCCTGTGGTAAAAAAGTTCCTTTCCCACCAGTAACAGTTGAAATAATAGAATCCAACTGAGAACCAAATAATTTGTTACCCTGGAAAGAAATGGAAAGTAGAGTTGATTTAGAAGCCATATCAGCATTTCAAGTCTTAAGCCATAAAGCTCTTCTAGCTAAAATAGCTAGAGACATAAACCTGACATCAACTCTGATAATATCAAAGATGGCATCACAGATAAAATTATTAGCATGCTGAAGAAGAATAATAATATCATGAGAATCATGATGTGTTACTTGTTGCGCTAAGGTTTCCAACCAAAAAGTTGAAGCTGCAGCAACATCAGCCAAAGATATAGCAGGTCTAAGAAGATTACCTGAACACAGATAAGCTTTTCTTAGAAAGGATTCAATTTTCCTATCTAAAGGATCCTTAAACGAAGTACCATCTGACGTAGGAATAGTAGTACGTTTAGCAAGAGTAGAAATAGCCCCATCAACTTTAGGGATTTTGTCCCAAAATTCTAATCTGTCAGACGGCACAGGATATAATTGCTTAAAACGTTTAGAAGGAGTAAATGAATTACCCAATTTATCCCATTCTTTGGAAATTACTGCAGAAATAGCATTAGGAACAGGAAAAACTTCTGGAATAACCACAGGAGATTTAAATACCTTATCCAAACGTTTAGAATTAGTATCAAGAGGACCAGAATCCTCTATTTCTAAAGCAATTAGAACTTCTTTAAGTAAAGAACGAATAAATTCCATTTTAAATAAATATGAAGATTTATCAGCATCAACCTCTGAGACAGAATCCTCAGAACCAGAAGAGTCATCAGAATCAGAATGATGATGTTCATTTAAAAATTCATCTGTAGGGAGAGAAGTTTTAAAAGATTTTTTACGTTTACTAGAAGGAGAAATAACAGACATAGCCTTCTTGATGGATTCAGAAACAAAATCTCTTATGTTATCAGGAACATTCTGCACCTTAGATGTTGAAGGAACTGCAACAGGCAATGGTACTTTACTAAAGGAAATATTATCTGCATTAACAAGTTTGTCATGACAATCAATACAAACAACAGCTGGAGGAATAGCTACCAAAAGTTTACAGCAGATACACTTAGCTTTGGTAGATCCAGCACTAGACAGCGATTTTCCTGTAGTATTTTCTGACTCAGATGCAACGTGAGACATCTTGCAATATGTAAGAGAAAAAACAACAACATATAAAGCAAAATTGATCAAATTCCTTAAATGACAGTTTCAGGAATGGGAAAAAATGCCAAAGAACAAGCTTCTAGCAACCAGAAGCAATGAAAAATGAGACTTAAATAATGTGGAGACAAAAGCGACGCCCATATTTTTTAGCGCTAAATAAGACGCCCACATTATTTGGCGCCTAAATGCTTTTTGGCGCCAAAAATGACGCCACATCCGGAACGCCGAAGCATTTTCAGCCCCCGCGAGCCTAACAGCCCACAGGGAAAATAGTCAAATTTTTGAAGGTAAGAAAAAATGATTAAATCAAATGCATTATCCCAAATATGAAACTGACTGTCTGAAAAATAAGGAAAGTTGAACATTCTGAGTCAAGGCAAATAAATGTTTGAATACATATATTTAGAACTTTATAAACAAAGTGCCCAACCATAGCTTAGAGTGTCACAGAAAATAAGATTTACTTACCCCAGGACACTCATCTACATGTTTGTAGAAAGCCAAACCAGTACTGAAACAAAAATCAGCAGAGGTAATGGTATATATAAGAGTATATCGTAGATCTGAAAAGGGAGGTAAGAGATGAATCTCTACGACCGATAACAGAGAACCTATGAAATAGACCCCGTAGAAGGAGATCACTGCATTCAAATAGGCAATACTCTCCTCACATCCCTCTGACATTCACTGCACGCTGAGAGGAAAACCGGGCTCCAACTTGCTGCGGAGCGCATATCAACGTAGAATCTAGCACAAACTTACTTCACCACCTCCATCGGAGGCAAAGTTTGTAAAACTGAATTGTGGGTGTGGTGAGGGGTGTATTTATAGGCATTTTGAGGTTTGGGAAACTTTGCCCCTCCTGGTAGGAATGTATATCCCATACGTCACTAGCTCATGGACTCTTGCTAATTACATGAAAGAAAGAGTCAAATTTTTTAAGGTAAGAAAAAATGATTGATTCAAATGCATTATCCCAAATATGAAACTGACTGTCTGAAAATAAGGAATGTTGAACATTCTGAGTCAAGGCAAATAAATGTTTGAATACATATATTTAGAACTTTATGAACAAAGTGCCCAACCATAGCTTAGAGTGTCACAGAAAATAAGATTTACTTACCCCAGGACACTCATCTACATGTTTGTAGAAAGCCAAACCAGTACTGAAACGAAAATCAGCAGAGGTAATGGTATATAAATAAGAGTATATCGTCGATCTGAAAAGGGAGGTAAGAGATGAATCTCTACGACCGATAACAGAGAACCTATGAAATAGACCCCGTAGAAGGAGATCACTGCATTCAAAATAGGCAATACTCTCCTCACATCCCTCTGACATTCACTGCATGCTGAGAGGAAAACCGGGCCCCAACCTGCTGCGGAGCGCATATCAACGTAGAATCTAGCACAAACTTACTTCACCACCTCCATAGGAGGCAAAGTTTGTAAAACTGAATTGTGGGTGTGGTGAGGGGTGTATTTATAGGCATTTTGAGGTTTGGGAAACTTTGCCCCTCCTGGTAGGAATGTATATCCCATATGTCACTAGCTCATGGACTCTTGCTAATTACATGAAAGAAATAAAGAGGTGCACCTCATTTTTATATATGAAACTCTCATAAGGAATTTAAAGCTGGGGTATGTTTAGAGACATTATGCCTGCTGACCGCGGTTTCCACCGCACTTAAGGTCTATAGGCTGCTTCTTTTTTGAAGTGTCACTTTTTATTAAAGCAGTTAGTTTCCCTGCAAATTTTCCACATAGGATCTTACTTATGGGGCTAGTCACTGTGAGTATACATATTACCTCCTCCAGAGCTGTTTGAAAAGTTCACTGTTCTCCACCTGCTCATCAGTTATGCTGCTAACAGCTGAATCCAGGCTGTTTGAACCAAATGCTCTGCAACATACGCTCTCCTGAGCCAATTACTGGTTGTTTAGAACGTGATCATCTGGGTCAGGTAACTGGTTTGTGATGATGTCATCTTTTTCTTTTTCACTTAAATGTGAGAACCCCAAAGTGATCATTTTATGAACAAACAAACTTGAATAAAAGGTATTTCCTTTCCTCTTACTTGATGCTTATTCCTTTACTCCTTAGAGAGATTAGCTTGCTCCTTAGCTTTGCATGCTTGCAGCAATGTTAGTATACATTCAAAAGAAAACTGTCCTCTCATGAAGACTCTTTGCCAACAACATGTTTTTCACCCCTGCTTTCACAACTGGGGCTTCGTCAGGGCTTGAAGTGCACTTTGCACAAAGAGAAGCTGTATAGAAGAGTGATGCTGAAGAAGCCTTTTCTGCACACACACCACAAACACACATTTGAACAAGCCAGCTTCATTTTGAAAGAAGGTGCTGTGGACTGATGATAAACAAAGATTGAGTTATTTGGTCATAACAAGGGGCGTTATCCAAGACAAACACTTGCTACCCACAGTAAAATTTGGTGGATGTTCCATCATGCTCTGGGGCTGTGGGGCCAGTGCCGGTACTGGGAATCTTGTGAAAGTTGAGGGTCACATGGATTCCACTCAATATCAGCAGATACTTGAGAATAATGTTGAGGAATCAGTCACAAAGTTTAAGTTATGCCAAGGCTGGGTATTTTAACAAGACAACAACCCAAAACACTGGTCAAAATCTACTCTTGCATTTATGCAGCGGAACAAGTACAATGTTCGGGAATGGCCATCCCAGTCCCCAGACCTGAATATCATTGAAAATCTGTGAGGTGATTTGAAGCGGGCTGTCCATGCTCGGCAACCATCAAACCTAACTGAACTGGAGATGTTTTACAAGGAGGAATGGTCCAAAATACCTTCATCCAGAATCTAATTACAGGCTATAGGAAGCGTCCTAAGGCTGTTATTTCTGCTTAAGGAGGCTCTACTAAATATTGATGCAATATTTCTGTTGGGGTGCCCACATTTATGCACCCGTCTAATTTTGTTTTGATGCATATTGCACATTTTCTGTTAATCCAAAAAACCTAATTTCACTACTGAAATATTACTGTGTCCTTCAGTTATTTGATAGATCAAAATAAAATTATGATCCAAACACCCAATTATTTATAAATGAAAATCATGGAAAAAGTAAGGGGTGCCTAAACTTTTGCATACGACTAAAATATACTGTATATAGGAATATCTACTTATAAATTATTAAATATGAATATTGCATAAATATGGTTTTACATGTTTTCATCTACTTAACTGCAAAGGGCTCCAATGCTATATATATATATATATATATATATATATATATATATATATATATATATATATATATATATCATGTAAAACAACTTTATTCCTTTATTTCAACATCAATTAGTCAGTCAAACAGGTTTGAAACACAACCTATTTGACCAATTGATGTTGAAATAAAGGTGTTTTACATGAATTCAAGCCTTCATTTATGGAATTACATTGAATGTTTGCAGAGGAGACACCCAGGCATTTTGTAAGCCACGGCTTAATGAGTGAGTGCACAAAGTTTGGATCATTGTGTTTCCAACCTGTTTGACTTACTAATTGATGTTGAAATAAAGGAATAAAGTTGTTTTATGTGAATTCAAGCCCTGTGAGTGCCCTCATTTATGGAATTACACTGTGTACATACAGGGAGTGCAGAATTATTAGGCAAATGAGTATTTTGACCACATCATCCTCTTTATGCATGTTGTCTTACTCCAAGCTGTATAGGCTCGAAAGCCTATTACCAATTAAGCATATTAGGTGATGTGCATCTCTGTAATGAGAAGGGGTGTGGTCTAATGACATCAACACCCTATATCAGGTGTGCATAATTATTAGGCAACTTCCTTTCCTTTGGCAAAATGGGTCAAAAGAAGGACTTGACAGGCTCAGAAAAGTCAAAAATAGTGAGATATCTTGCAGAGGGATGCAGCACTCTTAAAATTGCAAAGCTTCTGAAGCGTGATCATCGAACAATCAAGCGTTTCATTCAAAATAGTCAACAGGGTCGCAAGAAGCGTGTGGAAAAACCAAGGCGCAAAATAACTGCCCATGAACTGAGAAAAGTCAAGCGTGCAGCTGCCAAGATGCCACTTGCCACCAGTTTGGCCATATTTCAGAGCTGCAACATCACTGGAGTGCCCAAAAGCACAAGGTGTGCAATACTCAGAGACATGGCCAAGGTAAGAAAGGCTGAAAGACGACCACCACTGAACAAGACACACAAGCTTAAATGTCAAGACTTTTCTGGAAGACACCTTCTTCAAGCAGTGGTACAGGAAGAAGTCTGCATCCTTCAAGAAAAACATGATTTTCATGCAGGACAATGCCCCATCACACGCGTCCAAGTACTCCACAGCGTGGCTGGCAAGAAAGGGTATAAAAGAAGAAAATCTAATGACATGGCCTCCTTGTTCAACTGATCTGAACCCCATTGAGAACCTGTGGTCCATCATCAAATGTGAGATTTACAAGGAGGGAAAACAGTACACCTCTCTGAACAGTGTCTGGGAGGCTGTGGTTGCTGCTGCACGCAATGTTGATGGCGAATAGATCAAAACACTGACAGAATCCATGGATGGCAGGCTTTTGAGTGTCCTTGCAAAGAAAGGTGGCTATATAGGTCACTGATTTGTTTTTGTTTTGTTTTTGAATGTCAGAAATGTATATTTGTGAATGTTGAGATGTTATATTGGTTTCACTGGTAAAAATAAATAATTGAAATGGGTATATATTTGTTTTTTGTTAAGTTGCCTAATAATTATGCACAGTAATAGTCACCTGCACACACAGATATCCCCCTAAAATAGCTATAACTAAAAACAAACTAAAAACTACTTCCAAAACTATTCAGCTTTGATATTAATGAGTTTTTTGGGTTCATTGAGAACATGGTTGTTGTTCAATAATAAAATGAATCCTAAAAAATACAACTTGCCTAATAATTCTGCACTCCCTGTATGTATTTATGTGTTTATATGTGTATATATATCTGTAAATACATACAGTATATACACAAATAAATACATATACACACACACATTTATATATAAATATATATATATTTTTATAGCTATACATACATATACATCTTTAGAGATGTATATGTATATATTTCCATGTTAAAGTCATTTTTTTGAATAATTTTTATTTGATGGTGTTATTATGAGTGTAAGTGTACTTTGTGATGTGTTTTGTGAGACTTTTTTGCTAAGCGAAGCAGTTAACCAGAGCTCTGAGGAAGCGCTAACCAAATGCGCGTTAACTTCAATTGTACTTAAGCAATCGTGTTTACTTTCAACTTGTAATACGATCGAAAAACCCGACGTGGGCAAAGAGCCATGATAAACCCATATTTGATCACGCACAACAGTTAGCGCTCCACTCGTAATCTATCCTAATATGTTGAATAAAATCATTGGGAACCTATGTTTAAATCTACTCTTCCTAGGTGAAAGGAGTGGGTAGCTATATAACTTGATACTAATAGTTTGCATTGTAGCTGCAAATACATTTGTAAGAATTATTTGTCTTTTGTATGAGTGTATGAGTGTGTGTCTGTGTAAAAGTGTCAGAGAGTTTGCAAGAGAGGAAGAGTGTGAGAGGGTGAGTATCTTTTGTGTATGAGAGTGTCTGAGAATGTGTGTGTGTGTTTGGGAGAGTATCTGAGAGGGGGAGAGTGTGTTAGAGAGAGGTGAGAGAGAGAGAGGGAGAGTGTGTGCGTGTGAGAGAGAGAGAGAGAGAGAGAGAGAGAGGGAGAGGGAGAGTGTGTGCGTGTGTGAGAGAGAGAGAGAGAGAGAGAGAGAGAGAGAGAGAGAGAGAGTGTGTGTGTGTGTGTGTGTGTGTGTGTGTGAGAGAGAGAGAGAGAGAGAGAGAGAGGGGGAGAGAGAGAGAGAGAGAAAGAGGGAGAATGTGTGAAGGGGATAGTGTAAGTGAGAGGGTTAAAGTGTGCGGGATAGTGAGTGTGAATATCGATGTGTGAGTTTGTCTATGTGTGTTAGTACCGTTACAGCATTTTCAAGTTTGACTACACTAAAAAATAAAGTGTGCACATGTTTTAGTCACTTGGCCAAAAACTGCACAAGCAAAACAAAAATTGTGCACAGTGCTCAAGAAAGTTAGAGGGAACATTGCCCGAGGGGTGTCTGTTGCTGTGGTGTCCTGGAGGTTGGGGGAGGTGGCAGGGTAAGGGAGGGCAGAGGGGTTGGGTCAGGGGGATCAGGGGCCCCTCCCTAATTTTTGCACAGGGTCCCTGGTTGGTTTCAGTCCACCCTAATTTTCACCTTACTATCATAGTTAAGAACTCACCCCACTACTCTCAAGTACCTTTTTTTCCTTAGAATTAAAGGACAGGGTATACTACTGGGAGACGAAAAACATGTCTCTTATTTGTGAGAATGTAAGTATACTTTCTCCATATACCCCTGCAGTAATACCTGAGTGTGCCAGCTTTAGCATACATTCTTAATACCATCTTATGGTAGATATGTTTATTTCAGCATTGATTCACTTAACGAGCACTGAAAATGGGCAAGATCTGCAAAATTCAGCACTTTTCAGCACCACATATATTTGTAAAAAAGTGCAATACCTTACCTAGTGGGGTGTGAAACCATTCATTTGCAGTAGAATGATCCTGTAAGTCATGTGACAGGTGCTGTGTGTGCTTGGTGAAGGTTTTTTAGGGGTTAGGGGATGTCCCCCTACACAAATGTCAGACTTATAAGAACATTACAAAGTCCAAGTGTACATTGTTCAATACTAAACCCTTTTAACAGCATTTTGAGTCACACAAATTATAAAGTAATACACTTTCCTTCACAACTTGCTTCATTATAGCTACACTACTATGTGCTAATGAATCTGCTCTTTTTACTTGATTGCTTTACTTGTTTACTGACTCACTTTCTGACCTTGGGAACAGATTAGACCAAGATACTGAGCTTGTGGCCATGAAGCCAGAAAGGACAATGACTGCAGCATTGATTTATTCCTCGGTTATCATCTGTCCAAACTGTATAACCTTCCCTCCCTCAGACACACAGACCCAGCAGCTTGTAATGAGCCAAGCTTCCTGCAGAATAAAACCCAGTCCCTCTTCTGCTGGAAGTAAGCTGTGGTTCATTTACCTCTCTGCACTCCTGTTAATCATTCTACTGAGCACTCCCAACCAAACCCAAATAACTGTTAATACCCACTCTCTCTTTGTTTACAGCTTGTCTACAGTCATTTTGAACATAAATCTTTCTAAGTGAAATGACTGTTAAGAGGATACTTCATTCAGACTCGCCGTTTAGTTAAAACACTTCAACTTGCAAGGTCTGCAGCTGAATTTTATTGATAATGTGATACTACTCCCTTGAGGAGACAGTGAGCATAACAGGCTTGAGTTTAATTCAGATTAAAGGCATACAATAAGCTTTTGTTCATAACAGCCAAATACATTGGCAGAGCAGGAGGTAGTGGCTCTGTTATATGCCCACTCCTTCTCCATGACTGATGAAGTGTATGACACTATGTGCTACTGTCACATGCCTTCTTGTGTAGCTAGCCTTTCATATTGTACAAGGAGTCTGCAAGCCCTTCAGATTCTGCAGCGAAAACAATCCCCAGCATTAGACCAGTTAGGCACTAGGCATTGCAGTTGATGCATAGAATTTATTATTTATTTTTTTAATAGTTGCAACATTTGTGGTTGTTATTGTGACAATTTCTCAAGTTAACAGAATACATATCTGCTAGGACTTCCTTATTTCCGGTATAGCTGCCCTACTGGTGTAAAGATGCTGTACCCATGCCTTGCATTTGTGCCCTGCTAGCAGCACATAGAGTAACAGAAAAAGGGGAGCAAATGTATTGTTCTTAAGTTTGCTGGAGCTATATATCTGTGATAAAGTGGACCCAGGTACTTTGCTTTGTTTGGGACCTATAGGCCATAAAGGGGTGAATATTGTTATCTGTCTGGGCTGGGGTCTGTTGTCATATATATATATATGGCCTGAAGATGGTGCAGAGTCACCATGTTTTTCCTTTATTGGTCTGTGGACATGGAGTTGGCATTAAGCGCAGGGAGCAATGAGTCTTGAGATATAGCTGACCTGGAGTTGGTCCTGGGTGCATTGTGTCTAGTCATGGGTCTGTGGGCATATATATCTGTCATAAATATATAAACAGCTACATACTGCTCTGGTAGTTTAGTGCAGACTGTTCACTGCATGCAGTGATTTCTTTTCTGTGCACATGAAACGCAATATTTTTTTCTTTCATGATTCAGAAAGAACATACCATTTTAATCAACTTTACTTCTATTATCAAATGTGCTTTATTAATTTGTTATATTTTGTTGAAGGAGCAGCACTGCACTACTGGGAGCTAGCTGTACACATTGGGTGAGCCAATGTCTGGATGCTTGTCAGTCACCAATCAGCAGTGATATCCCAGTAGTGCATTGCTGTGCCTGATGCTTTTCAACAAAGTGACCAAATCAAATTAGATAATAGGTGTAAAATGGAAAGTTGTTTAAAATTACATATATCTAAATCAGGAAAGTTAAATTTTTGACTTTATTGTCCTTTTAATTTCTTCCCCTGCTGAAGATACATTGGTAACTACCACACTCCATACAGAGCTCAACTATACCAAAATGAGCCTAGATTAATACCTTGTGTTTTCTACTTTAAAATATATATATTGTTTTCATAGGTAAATTAAAAGCTATATTTCTGTTTAATCAGAGTGATAGCAAAAATGATAAAATTCTCTGGTACTTTAGTCAAGTTTTTTCTTTGAAATTCCCAGTAGTGAAGGGGTTAAACTGACTGTAAACACAGTCACTAATAAATAGTATTATATAATTGGCATCTGACCATAAGCAAAATCTTATTTTAAAGCAAAAACTCACATGATTTAAAGCAGCCGGCTGCCCCAGTATCTAAGCCTGTACTTGAAGTAATCAGGAGGCAGGTAGTGCAGCCTGTTCAAAGCTGTACCACCCCCCTTAGCTGTGTATTGTAGCTCACACACTGTACTGCTGTGCAGCAAAGGGTTTCCCCTATTAACCAAGACGGCAGTTGTAGCTGCAATGTGTGTAAAGCTATCTAAGGGTTATGTTTTCAAGTGTCCTAGAGTTAGACAAGGAGAATGTAATATATAGACAATAATGTATAGAGTACAGCTGTATACTATATATCTATCAGACATAGATGCTCTAATCTGGAATTGTACTCTACCATGGAACTACATTACGAACTAAGAATTCCACTTACACTGCTCTCCTATCTCCCCAGGTACATTACTGGGACTGCAGGACAACACCGTCTTCACCATCTGCCTCTCTCCCTTTCCAACCCCCATTATAATTGCCTTTTGTAATCCCCCAAATCTTAAATTCTGTGGTATATTACTGTGACTACAGGACAACATTGCTTTCATCCTCTGCAACTCCCGGTACCAGTATAATTGCCTTTCGCAATCCCCCAAATTGCCTTTTCCAATCCACCAGATAACCTTTATATAAAGTAATATAAAGGTTATCTGTTTTTTCATCTGGAACCAGAGATGCAGAGAATAGATTGCAGGTAACAGTCAAACGAGTGAGCAGTTAACAAGCCTAAGGTCAAAGCCAGAAGAGCAGTCTGAAACCAAGTGCCAAAACAGAGGGAGAAGGCAGGTACAGATGTCAGGGCACAGTTCCAAAGTTCATAAACCAGTTAATCAATCCTCAGGTAGCAGTTTTTTTAATAAGGGACAGACAGGTAGCGTAATCAAGAAAACTTGCAAGGGTCAAAATCAAGGTAACAGGCCAGGAAAAAGAACACTTTAGCCTACATACGAATGACCAAGCAATGAATGAGAGTCTGAATTGACATTTTAACACCTCCAATTCAGGCTTGGTGCCAGAAACAAGGCCAAGGACACTTCCAGGTAACAAGAATTAAAAAAGTGCTAAGGATAGTACATAGGCAAACAAGGAAGCAATAATGGGAAAAGCAGGACATCCAAAGAGCCAGCCGCACTAAGCTGACATTACTTAGCACAGCCCCTGGCACTAACAGCAGCAAATACTCCAGCAACAGCAGTACTCCAGACTGCAGCTCCAGCAGCAGTTTGACCCAGGCCATGGTAAGCAGAGTGTGACTGGGAGCTTGTCAACTATTCATATCTCCCCTTCTCTTCTATCCTCTCCCCTCTACAGCACACAAACACATTATCCCTTTCTATTATCCCTCAGCTCAGGGGTGCAGTGGCACCAGGGCCTAAGTGCTTGAAGGGGCCCATAGCATTCAGTCTATACATAGATGTGTGCAGAATGTGTACAATCCTAATGTAGAGGAGCCTTTTATTAGTGGAGGTTGCAGGTCCATCTATCCTCAAAACTATTACACAGAGCAGCATTTATATTATTAGTATTGCTTATTAATAAGTTACCTTTTTGGGAGCCCAACATTTTTTTGCACCAGGGCCCACTGTTGAGTAGGTCTGCTACTGCCTCAGTTATCCATTTCCACTGACACTAAGCTTAGACACTCACATAAGACACTCATCTTCCTTCTCCATCTCTATTCACTACCAATGCCTCCAAAATCTAGACTATGTATCCTCTCAATCTCATTAACTGGTTTTCCACTAATTGTCCACAATTCTCTTATGCCCTTTGGAAAGCAACAAGCTAGCTTCAGTTCATAACCTATATATTTCACAAACACTTCACTTAAATCACAATCACTTACATTATTAGTCTTCACAGAAAATTGGCTCACCCCTGTAATGAATGTTGTAGGAATGGATCTTTTTTGCAGAGCAAGAAAAATAAAAGAAAAATTGCATAATGAAATATAGTAACATGCATTGGTAACATAAATAGTAGCTTGTAGCTAAGCACAGTCTCAGGGATATTACAACTGAATATCCTGAGGCACGTATTAGCAATTATTATAAAATATACACAAGAATGTGTACAGGGAGTTGTGTCACCACTAATACTGCAGGTTTAATAAGATGTTACGAATATATAACCCAGTAGGAGTACAACAGTATATATAAATGCTAGCTGGATTGGAACATAAAATAAGAGTGAAAAAGTAAGGCTAAAACACAAAAACATAATTTATGTAAGAACTTAGCTGATAAATTAATTTCTTTCATATTGGAAAGATTCCATGAGCTAGTGACGTATGGGATATACAATCCTACCAGGAGGGGCAAAGTTTTCCAAACCTCAAAGTGCCTATAAATACACCCCTCACCACACCCATAATTCAGTTTAACAAATAGCCAAGTAGTGGAGTGATAAAATAAGGAATTGAAAAGCATACATAAAGAGGAACTGGAAATATAATTGTGCTTTTATACAAAAATCATAACCACCATAAAAAGGGTGGGCCTCATGGACTCTTGCCAATATGAAAGAAATAAATTCATCAGGTAAGTTCTTACATAAATTATGGTTTCTTTCATGTAATTGGCAAGAGTCCATGAGCTAGTGACATATGGTATAGAAATACCCAAGTTGTGGAAGTCCACAGAAGAGTCACTAGAGAGGGAGGGAATAAAAACAGCTATATTTCGCTGAAAAAATGTCCATGAGCTAGTGACGTATGGGATAGAAATACCCAAGTTGTGGAAGTCCACAGAAGAGTCACTAGAGAGGGAGGGATAAAATAACAACAGCCATTTCCACTGAGAAATGAAATCCACACAATATTTTTTCTCAAAAAAACTTAAATCAAAAGCAGTAGAATCAAACTGAGACATCTGCCTTAACTTTTTCTACCAAAGACTGCTTCAGAAGAAGCAAATACATCAAAATGGTAAAAACAATAAAAGTATGCAAAGAAGTCCAAATTACTGATTTGCAAATTTGATCAACCTAAGCCTCATTCTGAAAAAGCCCAAAAAGGCGACTGAACTTAGTAGAATGAGCTGTAAAACTCTGAGGCGGAGCCTGCCCTGCCTCCAAATAAGCCTTGAAAAACAAAAGCTTTAATCAGGAATCAGGATGCCAAAGAAATGGCAGAGGCTTCCTAAACTTTTCTGGAACCAGAAAAACAGCAAATAGACTAGAAGTCTTCTGAAATCCTAGTAACCTCGATATAGAATTATAAAGATCTTACCACATCCAAAGAATGTAAAGAACTCTTAAAGAATTATTTAGGATTAGAACACAAAGAAGGGACAACATATTCTCTACTAATGTTGTTCAAATTCACAACCTTAGGAAAAAAGAAGTCCACAAAACAAGGAGACACACAAGAGAGCTGATAAATCAGAAACTCTTGTAGCAGAGATATAGCCAAAAGAAAACACTTTCCAAGAAAGTAGATAATCTTCAAACCAAACAAGAATCCAAAAAGCAGAAATTAATAAATGAACAGGCTTAATGCCAACCAAAACCTGAACAAAACAGCAAATATCAGGAAGTTAAAATTTGCAGACAAACTTATCCAAACCATCCTCAAAAACTGTAAAATCCTAGGAATTCTAAAAGAACACTGTCACGGATATCAGACGGCTAAGGCTACCCCCACCCCCTACAACCTCACCCTTGTTGTTTCTCAGTGGTTTTGGGCTCCTCAGAGCAACCACCATCTCTGGAGACTGTTTGTTTGCTTTGTGTTGGCTTGTTTTTGTGTTCAGAGAAGAGTTGGTTTATGACCAGGAAAACCTCCTAGGCTGGCCGGGCTCCTGGAACTCCCGGTCGGCCGCCTCACAACGGACACCCGCCTAACCCCTCTCAGGCTGGCCAGGCTCCTGGAACTCCTGGTCGGCCACAGGACAGCAGGACACCCGCTGACTTTGGCTATCAGATCTAGATCGACTGAAATGAAATGAAATCCACACAATATTTTTTCTCAAAAAAACTTAAATCAAAAGCAGTAGAATCAAACTGAGACATCTGCCTTAACTTTTTCTACCAAAGACTGCTTCAGAAGAAGCAAATACATCAAAATGGTAAAAACAATAAAAGTATGCAAAGAAGTCCAAATTACTGATTTGCAAATTTGATCAACCTAAGCCTCATTCTGAAAAAGCCCAAAAAAAGGCGACTGAACTTAGTAGAATGAGCTGTAAAACTCTGAGGCGGAGCCTGCCCTGCCTCCAAATAAGCCTTGAAAAACAAAAGCTTTAATCAGGAATCAGGATGCCAAAGAAATGGCAGAGGCTTCCTAAACTTTTCTGGAACCAGAAAAACAGCAAATAGACTAGAAGTCTTCTGAAATCCTAGTAACCTCGATATAGAATTATAAAGATCTTACCACATCCAAAGAATGTAAAGAACTCTTAAAGAATTATTTAGGATTAGAACACAAAGAAGGGACAACATATTCTCTACTAATGTTGTTCAAATTCACAACCTTAGGAAAAAAAGAAGTCCACAAAACAAGGAGACACACAAGAGAGCTGATAAATCAGAAACTCTTGTAGCAGAGATATAGCCAAAAGAAAACACTTTCCAAGAAAGTAGATAATCTTCAAACCAAACAAGAATCCAAAAAGCAGAAATTAATAAATGAACAGACTTAATGCCAACCAAAGCCTGAACAAAACAGCAAATATCAGGAAGTTAAAATTTGCAGACAAACTTATCCAAACCATCCTCAAAAACTGTAAAATCCTAGGAATTCTAAAAGAACACTGTCACGGATATCAGACGGCTAAGGCTACCCCCACCCCCTACAACCTCACCCTTGTTGTTTCTCAGTGGTTTTGGGCTCCTCAGAGCAACCACCATCTCTGGAGACTGTTTGTTTGCTTTGTGTTGGCTTGTTTTTGTGTTCAGAGAAGAGTTGGTTTATGACCAGGAAAACCTCCTAGGCTGGCCGGGCTCCTGGAACTCCCGGTCGGCCGCCTCACAACGGACACCCGCCTAACCCCTCTCAGGCTGGCCAGGCTCCTGGAACTCCTGGTCGGCCACAGGACAGCAGGACACCCGCTGACTTTGGCTATCAGATCTAGATCGACTGGTCTGGGCAGAGATGTGGGTGGAGGAAGGCTACCGGGACCTCCGATGGCTCGCTATGCAAGCACGGCCATGGCTGGAGGATTGCTCCCCCACAGAGAGCTTTGGCGGCCCTGGGTTACTATTGGAAAAGTAGACAGAAGACCCAGAATTTGGGAGCGGGGCAAAACTGAGCGACAAACATTTACCTATCCCGAGAGCAGATGTTGGATCTCTCGGGGGTACCCTGGCTGGTATCCGATATGGTATTGCTTATTGTCCAAGAATGGGAACTGGAAAAGGCATACAAGAGGCTGCTAGACCGAGTTATGCAGCATGCCATGGAGTCTGCACAGAGCTGTGGTGCAGCACTCTGGGAATCATGGAGGTTTGCCTCAGATGAGTGGCAACAGAGCATAAGAGACAACGAGCTGCTAGATACAGATCAGCAGCCTGGCCCCGAGCTTATAGACTTGGACAAGGGAGCCACCCCAGCAGAAGCGCTGGCCACAGGGCAGAGAGCTACCGGCCTCTGCCCAGCACCTGTAACAGCTCCAGGAAACCAGGGAGAGGAGGAATTCGTCCTCCCTCCCCTTACAGAGAACCCCTTGCAGGGAGAGATGGATGTCAATAACTCTCCCCAGCAGCAGAACCCCTTCCCGGGAGAGGAGACAGTCAGTCTCCCTCCCCAGTGGCAGAGCCATTCCCTGGGAGCAGAGGTAGTCGACCTCCCTCCCCATAAACAGAACCCCTTCCCGGGAGAGGAGACAGTCGGTCTCTCTCCCCAGCAGCAGAACCAGGAGCCGGGAGAGGAGAGTCGGTCTCTCTCCCCAGCGGCAGAGCCATCCCCTGGGAGCGGAGGTAGTTGTCCTCCCTCCCCGTAAACAGAACCCCTTCCTGGGAGAGGAGACAGTCGGTCTCTCTCCCCAGCGGCAGAGCCATCCCCTGAGAGCGGAGGTAGTCATCCTCCCTCCTCGTAAGCAGAACCCTTTCCTGGGAGAGGAGACAGTCGGTCTCTCTTCCCAGTGGCAGAGCCAGGAGCCGGGAGAGGAGACAATCGGTCTCTCTCACCAGCGGCAGAGCCATCCCCTGAGAGCGGAGGTAGTCGTCCTCCCTCCCCATAAACAGAACCCCTTCCCGGGAGAGGAGACAGTCAGTCTCTCTCCCCAGCGGCAGAGCCAGGAGCCGGGAGAGGAGACAATCGGTCTCTCTCACCAGCGGCAGAGCCATCCCCTGGGAGCGGAGGTAGTCGTCCTCCGTCCCTGTAAACAGAACCCCTTTTTGGGAGAGGAGACAGTCAGTCTCTCTCCCCAGCGGCAGCACAGTTTCCCATGGAGTGGAGGTAGCAGACCTCCCTCCCCAGCAGTAGATCTCCTTCTCGGGAGAAGAGACAGACGGTCTCTCCCCTCAGTAGCTTGGCAGAGTCTATACCCTTTTCTTGTCCTGGAGTATATCTCACAGGGGGCAGGCCAGGGGGGTACCTGCTCATGCAGTTGGTGCCACAAGTTTGGGCACCCGAGTTTTGCCTGCCCCACCAAGGAGCAACCTCAACCTACAGTCTGGGGTGAGTATACATCCGGGAAACTGGTACTGGCTTTCTTTGTGGATGGGTCACAGAGGGAGACAGTTTGGCCATGAACACTGGAACTTGTGGAATAGCCGGCCTTAGCAAACTTGTTTGGGACTTTGCATTATGTGACTATCCCTGCGCCCAGGGCGCAGGGTATAAACACCAGCAGGTGCCCCAAGCTCAGGAGAGATGGGATAACCTCTCTCAGCAACCGAGAAGTGGAGGGCCACCGTCGGACAGCCCCAGGCCGACCCGTTAAGGGTCTAGCCGGGTCTGCCGAACTGGAGGGGGGGAGATGTCACGGATATCAGACTGCTAAGGCTACCCCCCCACCCCCCTACAACCTGTTTCTCAGTGGTTTTGGGCTTCTCAGAGCAACCACCATCTCTGGAGACTGTTTGCTTTGTGTTGGCTTGTTTTTTTGTTCAGAGAAGAGTTGGTTTATGATCAGGAAAACCTCCTAGGCTGGCCAGGCTCCTGGAACTCCCGGTCAGCCGTCTCACAACGGAAACCCGCCTAACCCCTCTCAGGCTGGCCAGGCTCCTGGAACTCCCAGTCAGCAACAGGACACCCGCTAACTTTACCCCTCATCGCTCCAGCAACCATGGGCCCCAGAGCTCCGCTCTTTTGGGGATTAGTATCCCCTAGGGAGGACAATAGGTGAGAGAATTACCGGAGGGGAGCTCCTTTGGGAACTGGGGGTTTTGGACACCCCTAACCCCATAACTTAAACGGACTGTAACTCTGGACCCCAGTAACGAATCATGCTGATTTTTGGACTGTGGCATCTGGGGACCAAGAGCTTTAAAATGACTGCTTCACCAGGATCACCCGAAAGAGCCACCGCTAAGTATTGGGATTATGTGAGACTGTGGCTCCTATGGAGGTGCCGGGCTGTCTGGAGGGAAAATTGTGGGATTGTCCTTTGTGTTATCAAGATGAGATGTGTGTATAAAAACATAATTTATGTAAGAACTTACCTGATAAATTCATTTCTTTCATATTAGCAAGAGTCCATGAGCTAGTGACGTATGGGATATACATTCCTACCAGGAGGGGCAAAGTTTCCCAAACCTCAAAATGCCTATAAATACACCCCTCACCACACCCACAAATCAGTTTAACGCATAGCCAAGAAGTGGGGTGATAAGACAAAAAGTGCGAAAGCATAAAAAATAAGGAATTGGAATAATTGTGCTTTATACAAAAAATCATAACCACCACAAAAAGGGTGGGCCTCATGGACTCTTGCTAATATGAAAGAAATTAATTTATCAGGTAAGTTCTTACATAAATTATGTTTTCTTTCATGTAATTAGCAAGAGTCCATGAGCTAGTGACGTATGGGATAATGACTACCCAAGATGTGGATCTTCCACGCAAGAGTCACTAGAGAGGGAGGGATAAAATAACGACAGCCAATTCCGTTGAAAATAATCCACACCCAAAATAAAGTTTAAATCTTATAATGAAAAAAACTGAAATTATAAGCAGAAGAATCAAACTGAAACAGCTGCCTGAAGTACTTTTCTACCAAAAACTGCTTCAGAAGAAGAAAACACATCAAAATGGTAGAATTTAGTAAAAGTATGCAAAGAAGACCAAGTTGCTGCTTTGCAAATCTGATCAACCAAAGCTTCATTCCTAAACGCCCAGGAAGTAGAAACTGACCTAGTAGAATGAGCTGTAATCCTTTGAGGCGGAGTTTTACCCGACTCGACATAAGCATGATGAATTAAAGATTTCAACCAAGATGCCAAAGAAATGACAGAGGCCTTCTGACCTTTCCTAGAACCGGAAAAGATAACAAATAGTCTAGAAGTCTTTCGGAAATTTTTAGTAGCTTCAACATAATATTTCAAAGCTCTAACTACATCCAAAGAATGCAATGATCTCTCCTTAGAATTCTTAGGATTAGGACACAATGAAGGAACCACAATTTCTCTACTAATGTTGTTAGAATTCACAACCTTAGGTAAAAATTCAAAAGAAGTTCGCAACACCGCCTTATCCTGAGGAAAAATCAGAAAAGGAGACTCACAAGAAAGAGCAGATAATTTAGAAACTCTTCTAGCAGAAGAGATGGCCAACAAGAAACAAAACTTTCCAAGAAAGTAATTTAATGTCCAATGAATGCATAGGTTCAAACGGAGGAGCTTGAAGAGCCCCCAGAACCAAATTCAAACTCCAAGGAGGAGAAATTGACTTAATAACAGGTTTTATACGAACCAAAGCTTGTACAAAACAATGAATATCAGGAAGATTAGCAATCTTTCTGTGAAAAAGAACAGAAAGGGCAGAGATTTGTCCTTTCAAGGAACTTGCAGACAAACCTTTATCCAAACCATCTTGAAGAAACTGTAAAATTCTCGGAATTCTAAAAGAATGCCAGGAAAAATGATGAGAAAGACACCAAGAAATGTAAGTCTTCCAGACGCGATAATATATCTTTCTAGATACAGATTTACGAGCCTGTAACATAGTATTAATCACAGAGTCAGAGAAACCTCTTTAACTAAGAATCAAGCGTTCAATCTCCATACCTTTAAATTTAAAGATTTGAGATCCTGATGGTAAAAAGGATCTTGCGACAGAAGGTCTGGTCTTAACCGAAGAGTCCACGGTTGCAAGAGGCCATCCGGACAAGATCCGCATACCAAAACCTGTGAGGCCATGCTGGAGCCACCAGCAGAACAAACGAGCATTCCTTCAGAATCTTGGAGATTACTCTTGGAAGAAGAACTAGAGGTGGAAAGATATAGGCAGGATGATACTTCCAAGGAAGTGACAATGCATCCACTGCTTCCGCCTGAGGGTCCCTAGATCTGGACAGATACCTGGGAAGTTTCTTGTTTAGATGAGAAGCCATCAGATCTATTTCTGGAAGTCCCCACATTTGAACAATCTGAAGAAATACCTATGGGTGAAGAGACCATTCGCCCGGATGTAACGTTTGGCGACTGAGATAATCCGCTTACCAATTGTCTATACCTGGGATATGAACCGCAGAAATTAGACAGGAGCTGGATTCCGCCCATACCAGTATTCGAGATACTTCTTTCATAGCCAGAGGACTGTGAGTCCCTCCTTGATGATTGATATATGCCACAGTTGTGACATTGTCTGTCTGAAAACAAATGAACGATTCTCTCTTTAGAAGAGGCCATGACTGAAGAGCTCTGAAAATTGCACAGAGTTTCAAAATATTGATTGGTAATCTCACCTCCTGAGATTCCCAAACCCCTTGTGCTGTCAGAGACCACCAAACAGTTCCCCAACCTGTCAGACTTGCATCTGTTGAAATTACAGTCCAGGTCGGAAGAACAAAAGAAGCCCCCTGAACTAAACGATGGTGATCTGTCCACCACGTCAGAGAGTGTCGAACAATCGGTTTTAAAGATATTAATTGAGATATCTTTGTGTAATCCCTGCACCACTGGTTCAGCATACAGAGCTGAAGAGGTCGCATGTGAAAACGAGCAAAGGGGATCGTGTCCGATGCAGCAGTCATAAGACCTAGAATTTCCATGCATAAGGCTACCGAAGGGAATGATTGAGACTGAAGGTTTCGACAAGCTGAGATCAATTTTAGATGTCTCTTGTCTGTCAGAGACAGAGTCATGGACACTGAATCTATCTGGAAACCTAAAAAGGTTACCCTTGTCTGAGGAATCAATGAACTTTTCGGTAAATTGATCCTCCAACCATGATCTTGAAGAAACAACACAAGTCGATTCGTATGAGATTCTGCTAAATGTGAAGACTGAGCAAGTACCAAGATATCGTCCAAATAAGGAAATACCACAATACCCTGTTCTCTGATTACAGACAGAAGGGCACCGAGAACCTTTGTAAAAATTCTTGGAGCTGTTGCTAGGCCAAACGGTAGAGCTACAAACTGGTAATGCTTGTCTAGGAAAGAGAATCTCAGAAACTGATAGTGATCTGGATGAATCGGAATATGCAGATATGCATCCTGTAAATCTATTGTGGACATATAATGCCCTTGCTGAACAAAAGGCAGGATAGTCCTTATAGTTACCATTCTGAATGTTGGTATCCTTACATAACGATTTAATATTTTTAGATCCAGAACTGGTCTGAAGGAATTCTCCTTCTTTGGTACAATGAAGAGATTCGAATAAAACCCCAGCCCCTGTTCCAGAACTGGAACTGACATAATTACTCCAGCCAACTCTAGATCTGAAACACATTTCAGAAATGCTTGAGCCTTCACTGGATTTACTGGGACACGGGAAAGAAAAAATCTCTTTGCAGGAGGCCTTATCTTGAAACCAATTCTGTACCCTTCTGAAACAATGTTCTGAATCCAAAGATTGTGAATTGAATTGATCCAAATTTCTTTGAAAAATCGTAATCTGCCCCCTACCAGCTGAGCTGGAATGAGGGCCGCACCTTCATGTGGACTTGGGAGCTGGCTTTGTTTTTCTAAAAGGCTTGGATTTATTCCAGACTGGAGATGGTTTCCAAACTGATACCGCTCCTGTGGATGAAGGATCAGGCTTTTGTTCCTTATTGTGACGAAAGGAACGAAAACGATTATTAGACCTAAATTTACCTTTAGATTTTTTATCCTGTGGTAAAAAAGTTCCTTTCCCTCCAGTAACAGTTGAGATAATAGAATCCAACTGAGAACCAAATAATTTATTGCCCTGGAAAGAAAGGGAAAGCAAAGTTGACTTAGAAGACATATCAGCATTCCAAGTTTTAAGCCATAAAGCTCTTCTAGCTAAAATAGCTAGAGACATATACCTGACATCAACTCTAATGATATCAAAGATGGCATCACAAATAAAGTTATTAGCATGTTGAAGAAGATTAACAATGCTATGAGAATTATGATCTGTTACTTGTTGCGCTAAAGCTTCTAACCAAAAAGTTGAAGCTGCAGCAACATCCGCTAAAGATATAGCAGGTCTAAGAAGATTACCTGAACATAAGTAAGCTTTTCTTAGAAAGGATTCAATCTTCCTATCTAAAGGATCCTTAAAGGAAGTACTATCTGCCGTAGGAATAGTAGTACGTTTAGCAAGAGTAGAGACAGCCCCATCAACCTTAGGGATTTTGTCCCAAAACTCTAATCTATCAGATGGCACAGGATATAATTGCTTAAAACGTTTAGAAGGAGTAAATGAATTACCCAAATTATTCCATTCCCTGGAGATTACTTCAGAAATAGCATCAGGGACAGGAAAAACTTCTGGAATAACTACAGGAGATTTAAAAACCTTATTTAAACGTTTAGATTTAGTATCAAGAGGACCAGAATCCTCTATTTCTAATGCAATTAAGACTTCTTTAAGTAAAGAACGAATAAATTCCATTTTGAATAAATATGAAGATTTATCAGCATCAATCTCTGAAACAGAATCCTCTGAACCAGAGGAATCATTATCAGAATCAGAATGATGCTGTTCATTTAAAAATTCATCTGAAAAATTAGAAGTTTTAAAAGACCTTTTACATTTACTAGAAGGAGGAATAACAGACATAGCCTTCTTAATGGATTTAGAAACAAAATCTCTTATGTTAACAGGAACACTCTGAGTATTAGATGTTGATGGAACAGCAACAGGTAATGTAACATTACTAAAGGAAATATTATCTGCATTAACAAGTTTGTCATGACATTCATTACAAACAACAGCTGGAGGAACAGATACCACAAGTTTACAGCAGATACACTTAACTTTGGTAGATCCAGCACCAGGCAGCGATTTTCCAGAAGTATCTTCTGACTCAGGGTCAATCTGGGACATCTTGCAATATGTAATAGAAAAAACAACATATAAAGCAAAATTGATCAAATTCCTTAAATGACAGTTTCAGAAATGGAAAAAATGCCAGTGAACAAGCTTCTAGCAACCAGAAGCAATAAATAATGAGACTTAAATAATGTGGAGACAAAAGTGACACCCACATTTTTTTAGCGCCAAAAAAGACGCCCACATTATTTGGCGCCTAAATGCTTTTGGCGCCAAAAATGACGCCACATCCGGAACGCCGACACTTTTGGTGCAAAAAAACGTAAAAAAATGACGCAACTTCCAGCGACACGTATGACGCCGGAAACAGAAAAAAAAAATTGCGCCAAAAAAGTCAGCGCCAAGAATGACGCAATAAAATTAAGCATTTTCAGCCCCCGCGAGCCTAACAGCCCACAGGGAAAAAAACATAATTTATGTAAGAACTTACCTGATAAATTCATTTCTTTCATATTAGCAAGAGTCCATGAGCTAGTGACGTATGGGATATACATTCCTACCAGGAGGGGCATAGTTTCCCAAACCTTAAAATGCCTATAAATACACCCCTCACCACACCCACAAATCAGTTTAACGAATAGCCAAGAAGTGGGGTGATAAGAAAAAAGTGCGAAAGCATATAAAATAGGGAATTGGAATAATTGTGCTTTATACAAAAAAATCATAACTACCACAAAAAGGGTGGGCCTCATGGACTCTTGCTAATATGAAAGAAATGAATTTATCAGGTAAGTTCTTACATAAATTATGTTTTCTTTCATGTAATTAGCAAGAGTCCATGAGCTAGTGACATATGGGATAATGACTACCCAAGATGTGGATCTTTCCACGCAAGAGTCACTAGAGAGGGAGGGATAAAATAAAGACAGCCAATTCCTGCTGAAAATAATCCACACCCAAAATAAAGTTTAATGAAAACATAAGCAGAAGATTCAAACTGAAACTGCTGCCTGAAGTACTTTTCTACCAAAAACTGCTTCAGAAGAAGAAAACACATCAAAATGGTAGAATTTAGTAAAAGTATGCAAAGAGGACCAAGTTGCTGCTTTGCAAATCTGATCAATCGAAGCTTCATTCCTAAACGCCCAGGAAGTAGAAACTGACCTAGTAGAATGAGCTGTAATCCTTTGAGGCGGAGTTTTACCCGACTCAACATAGGCATGATGAATTAAAGATTTCAACCAAGATGCCAAAGAAAAGGCAGAAGCTTTCTGGCTTTTACTAGAACCAGAAAAGATGAAAAATAGACTAGAAGTCTTTCGGAAAGACTTAGTAGCTTCAACATAATAATACAAAGCTCTAACAACATCCAAAGAATGCAATGATTTCTCCTTAGAATTCTTAGGATTAGGACATAATGAAGGAACCACAATTTCTCTTTCTCTGTTGTTAGAATACACAACCTTAGGAAAAAATTCAAAAGAACTTCGCAACACCGCCTTATCCTGATGAAAAATCAGAAAAGGAGACTCACAAGAAAGAGCAGATAATTCAGAGACTCTTCTGGCAGAAGAGATGGCCAAAAGAAACAAAACTTTCCAAGAAGAAGTTTAAAGTCCAAAAGAATGCATGTGTTCAAAAGGAGGAGCTAGAAGAGCCCCCAGAACCAAATTCAAACTCCAAGGAGGAGAAATTGACTGAATGACAGGTTTTATACGAACCAAGTCTTGTACAAAACAATGAATATCAGGAAGATTAGCAATCTTTCTGTGAAAAAGAACAGAAAGGGCAGAGATTTGTCCTGTCAAGGAACTTGCGGACAAACCTTTATCTAAACCATCCTGAAGAAACTTGTAAAAAAATTCTCGGAATTCTAAAAGAATGCCAGGAAAAATGATGAGAAGACACTAAGAAATATAAGTCTTCCAGACTCTATAATATATCTCTCTAGATACAGATTTACGAGCCTGTAACATAGTATTAATCACAGAGTCAGAGAAACCTCTTTGACCAAGAATCAAGCGTTCAATCTCCATACCCTTAAATTTAAAGATTTGAGATCCTGATGGAAAAAAGGACCTTGCGACAGAAGGTCTGGTCTTAACGGAATAGCCCACGGTTGGCAAGAGGCCATCCGAAAAAGAATCCGTCCATGCTGGAGCTACCAGCAGAACAAACGAGCATTCCTTCAGAATCTTGGAGATTACTCTTGGAAGAAGAACTAGAGGCGGAGAGATATAGGCAGGATGATACTTCCAAGGAAGTGATAATGCATTCACTGCCTCCGCCTGAGGATCCCGGGGTCTGAACAGATACCTGGGAAGTTTCTTGTTTAGATGAGAAACCATCAGATCTATTTCTGGAAGTTCCCACATTTGAACAATCTGAAGAAATACCTCTGGGTGAAGAGACCATTCGCCCGGATACAATGTTTGACGACTGAGATAATCCGCTTCCTAATTGTCTATACCTGGGAAATGAACCGAAGAGATTAGACAGGAGCTGGATTCTGCCCAAACCAGAATTCGAGATACTTCTTTCATAGCCAGAGGACTGTGAGTCCCTCCTTGATGATTGATGTATGCCACAGTTGTGACATTGTCTGTCTGAAAACAAATGAACGACTCTCTCTTCAGAAGAGGCCAAGACTGAAGAGCTCTGAAAATTGCACGGAGTTCCAAAATATTGATCGGTAATCTCACCTCCTGAGATTACCAAACCCCTTCTGCCATCAGAGACCCCCACACAGCTCCCCAACCTGTAAGACTTGCATCTGTTGAAATTACAGTCCAGGTCAGAAGAACAAAAGAAGCCCCCTGAACTAAACGATGGTGATCTGTCCACCACGTCAGAGTGTGTCGTACAATCGGTATAAAAGATATTAATTGAGATATCTTTGTGTAATCCCTGCACCATTGGTTCAGCATACAGAGCTGAAGAGGTCGCATGTGAAAATGAGCAAAGGAGATCGCGTCCAATGCAGCAGTCATAAGACCTAAAATTTCCATGCATAAGGCTACCAAAGGGAATGATTGTGACTGAAGGTTTTGACAAGCTGATATCAATCTTAGACTTCTCTTGTCTGACAAAGACAGAGTCATAGACACTGAATCTACCTGGAAACCTAAAAAGGTTACCCTTGTCTGAGGAATCAATTAACTTTTTGGTAAATTGATACTCCAACCATGATCTTGAAGAAACAACACAAGTCGATTCGTATGAGATTCTGTAAAATGTGAAGACTGAGCAAGTACCAAGATATTGTCCAAATAAGGAAATACCAATACCCTGTTCTCTGAATACAGACAGAAGGGCACCGAGAACCTTTGTAAAAATTCTTGGAGCTGATGCTAAGCCAAACGGTAGAGCCACAAAACTGGTAATGCTTGTCTAAAAAAGAGAATCTCAGAAACTAAAAGTGATCTGGATGAATCGGAATATGCAGATATGCATCCTGTAAATCTGTTGTAGACATATAATGCCCTTGCTGAACAAAAGGCAGGATAGTCCTTACAGCTACCATCTTGAATGTTGGTATCCTTACATAACGATTCAATATTGATAGATCCGGAACTGGTCTGAAGGAATTGACCTTCTTTGGTACAATGAAGAGATAGAATAAAACCCCAGCCCCTGTTCCAGAACTGGAACTGGCATAATTACTCCAGCCAACTCTAGATCTGAAACACATTTCAGAAATGCTTGAGCCTTTGCTGGGTTTACTGGGACATGGGAAAGAAAAAAATCTCTTTGCAGGAGGCCTTAACTTGAAGCCAATTCTGTACCCTTCTGAAACAATGTTCTGAAACCAGAGATTGTGAACGGAATTGATCCAAATTTCTTTGAAAAGAACGTAAACTGCCCCATACCAGCTGAGCTGGAATGAGGGCCGCACCTTCATGGGGACTTAGGAGCTGGCTTTGGGTTTCTATAAGGCTTGGATATATTCCAAAGTGAAGAAGGTTTCCAAATTGATACCGCTCCTGAGGATGAAGGATCAGGCTTTTGTTCCTTGTTGTGATGAAAGGAACGAAAACAATTATTAGACCTAAATTTACCTCAGATTTTTTACCCTGTGGTAAAAAAGTTCCCTTCCTTCCAGTAACAGTTGAGATAAAAGAATCCAACTGAGAACCGAACAATTTATTACCCTGGAAAGAAAGGGATAGCAAAGATGACTTAGAAGACATATCAGCATTCCAAGTTTTAAACCATAAAGCTCTTCTAGCTAAAATAGTTAGAGACATATACCTGACATCAATTCTAATGATATCAAAGATGGCATCACAAATAAAATAATTAGCATGTTATAGAATAATAATGCTATGAGAATTATGATCTGTTACTTGTTGCGCTAAAGCTTCTAACCAAAAAGTTGAAGCTGCAGCAACATCCGCTAAAAATATAGCAGGAGTAGAGACAGCCCCATTAACCTTAGGGATTTTGTCCCAAACTCTAATCTGTCAGATGGCACAGGATATAATTGCTTAAAACGTTTTAAAAGGAGTAAATGAATTACCCAAATTATTCCATTCCCTGGAAATTACTTCAGAAATAGCATCAGGGACAGGAAACACTTCTGGAATAACTACAGGAGATTTAAAAACCTTATTTAAACGTTTAGTTTAGTATCAAGAGGACCAGAATCCTCTATTTCTAATGCAATTAATTCTTCTTTTAAAATAAAGAACGAATAAATTCCATCTTGAACAAATACAAAGATTTATCAGCATCAACCTCTGAGACAGAAACCTCTGAACCAGAAGAACCATTATCAGTATCAGAATGATGATGTTCATTTAAAAATTCATCTGAAAAAAGAGAAATTTTAAAAGACTTTTATGTATACTAGAAGGAGAAATAACAGACATAGCCTTCTTAATGGATTTAGAAACAAAATCTCTTATGTTATCAGGAACACTCTGAGAATTAGATGTTGACGGAACAGCAACAGGTAATGTAACAGTACTAAAGGAAATTTTATCTGCATTAACAAGTTTGTCATAACATTTAATACAAACAACAGCTAAAGGAACAGATACCAAAAGTGATACACTTAGATTTGGTAGCTCCAGCACCGGGCAGCGATTTTCCTGAAGTATCTTCTGACTCAGTTGCAACGTGGAACATCTTGCGATATGTAATAGAAAAAACAACATATAAAGCAAAATCGATCAAATTCCTTAAATGACAGTTTCAGGAATGGGAAAAAAATGCCAGTGAACAAGCTTCTAGCAACCAGAAGCAATAAATAATGAGACTTAAATAATGTGGAGACAAAAGTGACGCCCATATTTTTTTAGCGCCAAATAAGACGCCCACATTATTTGGCGCCTAAATGCTTTTGGCGCCAAAAATGACGCCACATCCGGAACGCCGACACTTTTGACGCAAAAGAACGTCAAAAAATTACGCAACTTCCGGCGACACGTATGACGCCGGAAACAGAAAAAAAATTTGCGCCCAAAAAGTCTGCGCCAAGAATGACGCAATAAAATGAAGCATTTTCAGCCCCCGCGAGCCTAACAGCCCACAGGAAAAAAGTCAAATTTTTTAAGGTAAGAAAAAATGATTGATTCAAATGCATTATCCCAAATATGAAACTGACTGTCTGAAAATAAGGAATGTTGAACATCCTGAGTCAAGGCAAATAAATGTTTGAATACATATATTTAGAACTTTATAAAAAAGTGCCCAACCATAGCTTAGAGTGTCACAGAAAATAAGACTTACTTACCACAGGACACTCATCTACATGTTTGTAGAAAGCCAAACCAGTACTGAAACGAAAATCAGCAGAGGTAATGGTATATATATATATATATATATAAGAGTATATCGTCGATCTGAAAAGGGAGGTAAGAGATGAATCTCTACGACCGATAACAGAGAACCTATGAAATAGACCCCGTAGAAGGAGATCATTGCATTCAAATAGGCAATACTCTCCTCACATCCCTCTGACATTCACTGCACGCTGAGAGGAAAACCGGGCTCCAACCTGCTGCGGAGCGCATATCAACGTAGAATCTAGCACAAACTTACTTCACCACCTCCATAGGAGGCAAAGTTTGAAAAACTGATTTGTGGGTGTGGTGAGGGGTGTATTTATAGGCATTTTAAGGTTTGGGAAACTTTGCCCCTCCTGGTAGGAATGTATATCCCATACGTCACTAGCTCATGGACTCTTGCTAATTACATGAAAGAAAGTCAAATTTTAAGGTAAGAAAAAAATTGATTTATTCATATGCATTATCCCAAATATGAAACTGACTGTCTGAAATAAGGAACGTTGAACATCCTGAGTCAAGGCAAATAAATGTTTGAATACATATATTTATAACTTTATATAAAAGTGCCCAACCATAGCTTAGAGTGTCACAGAAAATAAGACTTACTTACCCCAGGACACTCATCTACATGTTGTAGAAAGGCAAACCAGTACTGAAACAAGAATCAGTAGAGGTAATGGTATATATAAGAGTATATCGTCGATCTGAAAAGGGAGGTAAGAGATGAATCTCTACGACCGATAACAGAGAACCTATGAAATAGACCCCGTAGAAGGAGATCACTGCATTCAAATAGGCAATACTCTCCTCACATCCCTCTGACATTCACTGCACGCTGAGAGGAAAACCGGGCTCCAACCTGCTGCGGAGCGCATATCAACGTAGAATCTAGCACAAACTTACTTCACCACCTCCATAGGAGGCAAAGTTTGTAAAACTGAATTATGGGTGTGGTGAGGGGTGTATTTATAGGCACTTTGAGGTTTGGGAAACTTTGCCCCTCCTGGTAGGAATGTATATCCCATATGTCACTAGCTCATGGACTCTTGCTAATTACATGAAAGAAAGGAGTGTGTGTTCTCAATAAAATCAGTTCCTGTTTAACCTGAAAAGCTAGTCTGTCTAGTTATTTGGGTGAGCTCCAGCTAAAATCACTTTCCTGAGCTACATAGCAGCCTGTTCCAGGCAGAGGAAGGACACGCTGGAAGAGCTACCTAGTCTGGGTAGCTGGAGTCTGCCACAGGGTGGGACCCTGAGTATTGGTGCTGTCAGGCATCAGGGGTGGCTACAGGCTGTGGTCACTTGCCAGCTACATAGCTGCAGTCAGCAGGGAGGAAGCAGGACCCCTTTTGGCAGAGCTACCCAGTTGGGGTATCCGTCACAAACACCAAGAGAATTTATGAAAATAACACTGTAAAAACAAAATTTATGCTTACCTGATAAATTTCTTTCTTTTGCTATGTACCGAGTCCACGGATTCATCCTAACTTGTGGGATATTGTCCTTCCTGACAGGAAGTAGCAAAGAGAGCACCACAGCAGAGCTGTCTATATAGCTCCCCCCTTAACTCCACCCCCAGTCATTCGACCGAAGGCCAAGGAAGAAAAGGAGAAACTATAAGGTGCAGAGGTGACTGAAGCTTACATAAAAAAATACTGTCTTGAATAGACAGGGCGGGCCGTGGACTCGGTACATCGCAAAAGAAAGAAATTTATCAGGTAAGCATCAATTTTGTTTTCTTCTGCACAATGTACCAAGTCCACGGATTCATCCTAACTTGTGGGATACCAATACTAAAGCTTTAGGACACGGATGAAGGGAGGGACAAGACAGGAACCTAAACGGAAGGCACCACTGCTTGCAAAACCTTTCTCCCAAAAATAGCCTCCGAAGAAGCAAAAGTATCAAATTTATAAAATGTTGAAAAGGTATGAAGCGACGACCAAGTCGCAGCCTTACAAATCTGTTCAACAGAAGCATCATTTTTAAAAGCCCATGTGGAACCTACCGCTCTAGTAGAATGAGCTGTAATCCTTTTAGGAGGCTGCTGTCAAGCAGTCTCATAAGCCAAACGGATGATGCTTTTCAGCCAAAAGGAAAGAGAAGTCGCCGTAGCCTTTTGACCCCTACACTTTCCAGAATAAACAACAAACAAAGAAGATGTTTGACGAAAATCTTTAGTTGCCTGCAAATAAAATTTCAAAGCACGAACCACGTCCAAGTTGTGCAACAGACGTTCCTTCTTACAAGAAGGATTAGGACACAGAGAAGGAACAACAATTTCTTGATTGATTTTCATGTTAGTAACAACCTTAGGTAGGAACCCAGACTTGGTACACAAAACCACCTTCTCAGCATGGAACACAAGATAAGGAGAGTCACATTGTAATTCAGATAGTTCAGAAACTCTTCAAACTAAATTTAGACTCCATGGCGGAGCAATAGGTTTAAACACAGGCTTAATTCTAACTAAAGCCTGACAAAAAGCCTGAACGTCTGGAACATCTGCCAGATGCTTGTGCAACAAAATAGACAGAGCAGATATCTGTCCCATTAGGGAAATAGTTGATAATCCTTTCTCCAATCCCTCTTGGAGAAAAGACAAAATCCTAGGAATCCTGATTTTACTCCAGGAGAAGCCTTTGGATTCGCACCAAAAAAGATATTTACGCCATATCTTATGATACATTTTTCTGGTAACAGGCTTTTGAGCCTGAATCAAGGTATTTATGACTGACTCAGAGAAACCCCACTTTGATAGAATCAAGCGTTCAATCTCCAAGCAGTAAGTTGCAGAGAAATTAGATTTGGATGCTTGAATGGACCTTGAATCAGAAGGTCCTGTCTCAATGGCAGAGACCATGGTGGAAGGGATGACATGTCCACCAGGTCTGCATACCAAGTCCTGCGTGGCCATGCAGGCGCTATCAAAATCACAGATGCTCTCTCCTGTTTGATTCTGGCAATCAGACGTGGAAGGAGAGGGAAAGGTGGAAACACATAAGCCAGGTTGAACGACCAGGGTACTGCTAGAGCCGTAACGAGGAAGTTTGGCGTTCTGATGAGACGCCATCAGATCCAACTCTGGTGTGCCCCATAGCCGAACCAGCTGAGCAACACCTCCGGATGGAGTTCCTACTCCCCCGGATGAAAAGTCTGACGACTTAGAAAATCTGCCTCCCAGTTCTCTACACCTGGGATATAGATTGCTGACAGATGGCAAGAGTGAGCCTCTGCCCATTGGATTATCCTTGAGACCTCTATCAACCCTAAGGAACTCTTTGTTTTGCCCTGATGATCAATATAAGCCACAGTCGTGATGTTGTCCGACTGAAACCTGATGAATCTGGCCGAAGCCAGCTGAGGCCATGCCTGGAGAGCATTGAATATCGCTCTTAATTCCAGAATATTTATTGGTAGGAGAGCCTCCTCCCGAGTCCACAAACCCTGAGCTTTCAGGGAATTCCAGACTGCACCCCAGCCCAGAAGACTGGCGTCTGTCATCACTATAACACATTCTGGCCTGCGGAAACACATTCCCTGGGACAGATGTTCCTGTGACAACCACCAAATAAGAGAGTCTCTGGTCTCTTGATCCAGATTTATCTGAGGAGATAAATCCACATAATCCCCATTCCACTGATTGAGCATGCATAGTTGCAGTGGTCTGAGATGCAAGCGAGAAAACGGAACTATGTCCATTGCCGCTACCATTAGTCCGATTACCTCCATACACTGAGCCACTGACGGCCAAGGAATGGAATGAAGAGCTCGTCAGGTGGACAAAATCCTCTGTCAAAAATATTTTCATGTCCACGAGTCTATCAGAGTCCCTAGAAATTAAAGTCTTGTGAGGGGGGAAAGAGAACTCTTTTTTACGTTCACTTTCCACCTGTGAGACCTTAGAAAGGCCAACACTAAGGCCGTGTGAGACTTGGCTAGTTGGAAGGACGACGCTTCAATTAGAATGTCATCTAGATAAGGCACCACTGCTATGCCCCATGGCCTTAGAACCGCCAGAAGGGACCCTAGCACCTTCGTGAAGATTTGCGGTGCCATGGCCAACCCGAAAGGAAGAGCCACAAACTGATAATGCTTGTCCAGAAAGGCGAACCTGAGGAACTGGTGATGATCTTTGTGGATAGGAATGTGCAGATACGCATCCTTTAAGTCCACGGTGGTCATATATTGACCCTCCTGGATCAATGGTAAGATAGTCCGAATGGTCTCCATCTTGAAAGATGGAACTCTTAGGAATTGGTTTAGGATCTTGAGATCCAGAATTGGTCTGTAGGTTCCCTCCTTTTTGGGAACTATAAACAGATTGGAGTAGAACCCCTGCCCTTGTTCTGCTTTTGAAACTGGGCAGATCACTCCCATGGTAAAAAGGTCTTCTACACAGCGTAAGAACGGGTTTACAGACAATTGAGAAAGATGGAACCTCCCCCTTGGAGGTGAATCCTTGAAATCTAGAAGGTATCCCTGGGTTACAATTTCTACTGCCCAGGAATCCTGAACGTCTCTTGCCCAGGCCTTAGCAAAGAGAGAGAGTCTGCCCCCTACTAGATCCGGTCCCGGATTGGGGGCTACGCCTTCATGCTGACTTAGTGGCAGCAGCAGGCTTTTTGGCCTGTTTACCCTTGTTCCAAGCCTGATTAGGTTTCCAGGTTGGCTTGGCTTGAGCAAAGTTCCCCTCTTGCTTTGCAGCAGGGGAAGAGGTAGAGGGACCACTCTTGAAGTTTCAAAAGGAATGAAAATTATTTTGTTTGGTCCTTGTCTTATTTGACTTATCCTGAGGGAGGGTATGACCCTTCCCTCCAGTAATGTCTGAAATTATCTCTTTCAATGCAGGCCCGAATAGGGTCTTACCTTTGAAAGGGATGGACAAAAGCTTAGATTTAGATGACACATCAGCTGACCAGGACTTAAGCCATAACGCTCTAATATGGCAAAACCTGAATTCTTAGCTGCTAATTTAGCAAGATGAAAAGCGGCGACTGTAATAAAAGAATTAGCCAACTTAAGAGCCTTAATTCTGTCTAAAATATCATCTAGTGGGGTCTCCATCTGAAGAGCCTCTTCTAGAGCCTCAAACCAAAAGGCAGCTGCAGTGGTTACAGGAACAATGCATGCTATAGGTTGAAGAAGAAAACCTTGATGAACAAAAAATTTCTTTAGGAGACCCTCTAATTTTTTATCCATAGGATCAATGAAATCACAACTGTCTTCAATAGGTATAGTTGTACGCTTAGCCAGGGTAGAAATAGCTCCCTCCACCTTAGGGACCATCTGCCATGAGTCCTTTATGGTCTCAGAAATGGGAAACATTTTCTTAAAAAAAGGAGGTGGAGAGAACGGAATGCCTGGTTTATCCCACTTCTTAGTAACAATGTCCGAAATCCTCTTAGGGACCGGAAACACATCAGTGTAAACAGGAACCTTTAAATATTTGTCCATTTTACACAATTTCTCTGGAACTACAATAGGGTCACAATCATCCAGAGTAGCTAAAACCTCCCTGAGCAATAAGCGGAGGTGCTCTAGCTTAAATTTAAATGCGTCATATCTGAATCTGTCTGAGAGAACATCTTTCCTGAATCAGAAATCTCTCCCTCAGACAGCAAATCCCTCATCCCTACTTCAGAACATTGTGAGGGAATATCGGATACGGCTACTAAAGCATCAGAAGGCTCAGCATTTGTTCTTAACCCAGAGCTACTGCGCTTCCCTTGCAACCCAGGCAGCTTAGATAAAACCTCTGTGAGGGTAGTATTAATAACTGAAGCCATATCTTGCAAGGTGAAAGAATTAGACGCACTAGAAGTACTTGGCGTCGCTTGTGCGGGCGTTACTGGTTGTGACACTTGGGGAGAACTAGATGGCAAAACCTGATTTCCTTCTGTCTGAGAATCATCTAATGCCAAACTTTTATAAGTCAAAATATGCTGTTTGCAATTTATAGACATATCAGAACAAGTGGGACAAATTCTAAGAGGGGGTTCAACAATGGCTTCTAAACAAATTGAACAATGAGTTTCCTCAGTGTCAGACATGTTTAACAGACTAGTAATAAAGCAAGCAAGCTTGGAAAACACGTTATTTAATGAAAAAAACAATTTGCAAAAACGGTACTGTGCCTTTAAGAGAAAAAAAAGGCATACACAAACTGCAAAACAGGTTAAAATTGCTTACATTTTTCTGAAATTTTAACAGTGTACCCACTAAGCTTTAGAAGGATTGCACCACAAGTTAATAAGCAATAAACCCCCAAATGAAAAAAACGGATTGAAAAATGTCTAAAACTGGTTAAACACCCCTATAAGCACCTTGCCACAGCTCTGCTGTGACACCTACCTGCCCTTAGGAAGCGATAATATGGGGTTTAAAGCTTCAATTAGTCCCTCAGAAGACTCTCAGGACCTCAGGAGAAGTTGCTTGCTGCTTGTAAATGTAGGCCCCGTCCACCTCACTCGATGTTGCTGGGGCCTACACAAAACTAACAAACCCTGCCTGAAAGCCATGTGGGTTATAAACAACCCCAAAGAACCCTCAAGCAAATGTCCCATAAAACAGAAAATGTTACTCCCAGACACAAAAACGTTTGTCCCAAATTCACATAAACTGAGTGCCCACAAAAAATTAACCCTTTATGCAAGCTAGTAAAAACCTCTGATAACACTAGGATTACTGCTTCCCCTTCCCCTAATGGGGACACTGTCAGGCCTTTCTGAGTTAACACAGTCTCTGCAGAAAATATGACATAACATACCTCATTGCTGTATAGCAAGAAACCGTTCCTCACACTGAAGTTTTCCTATACTCCTCAGCTCATGTGGGAACAGCAGTGGACCTTAGTTACAAATGCTAAGATCATCATCCTCCAGGCAGAAATCTTCATCTATGTCCTGCCTGAGAGTAAATAGTACAACACCGGTACCATTTAAGAATAACAAACACTTGATTGAAGATAAAAACATAATTTATGTAAGAACTTACCTGATAAATTCATTTCTTTCATATTAACAAGAGTCCATGAGCTAGTGACGTATGGGATATACATTCCTACCAGGAGGGGCAAAGTTTCCCAAACCTTAAAATGCCTATAAATACACCCCTCACCACACCCACAAATCAGTTTAACGAATAGCCAAGAAGTGGGGTGATAAGAAAAAGTGCGAAGCATATAAAATAAGGAATTGGAATAATTGTGCTTTATACAAAAAAATCATAACCACCACAAAAAAGGGTGGGCCTCATGGACTCTTGTTAATATGAAAGAAATGAATTTATCAGGTAAGTTCTTACATAAATTATGTTTTCTTTCATGTAATTAACAAGAGTCCATGAGCTAGTGACGTATGGGATAATGACTACCCAAGATGTGGATCTTTCCACACAAGAGTCACTAGAGAGGGAGGGATAAAATAAAGACAGCCAATTCCTGCTGAAAATAATCCACACCCAAAATAAAGTTTAACAAAAAACATAAGCAGAAGATTCAAACTGAAACCGCTGCCTGAAGAACTTTTCTACCAAAAACTGCTTCAGAAGAAGAAAATACATCAAAATGGTAGAATTTAGTAAAAGTATGCAAAGAAGACCAAGTTGCTGCTTTGCAGATCTGGTCAACCGAAGCTTCATTCCTAAACGCCCAGGAAGTAGATACTGACCTAGTAGAATGAGCTGTAATTCTTTGAGGCGGAGTTTTACCCGACTCAACATAGGCAAGATGAATTAAAGATTTCAACCAAGATGCCAAAGAAATGGCAGAAGCTTTCTGGCCTTTCCTAGAACCGGAAAAGATAACAAATAGACTAGAAGTCTTACGGAAAGATTTCGTAGCTTCAACATAATATTTCAAAGCTCTAACAACATCCAAAGAATGCAATGATTTCTCCTTAGAATTCTTAGGATTAGGACATAATGAAGGAACCACAATTTCTCTACTAATGTTGTTGGAATTCACAACTTTAGGTAAAAATTCAAAAGAAGTTCGCAACACCGCCTTATCCTGATGAAAAATCAGAAAAGGAGACTCACACGAAAGAGCAGATAATTCAGAAACTCTTCTAGCAGAAGAGATGGCCAAAAGGAACAAAACTTTCCAAGAAAGTAATTTAATGTCCAATGAATGCATAGGTTCAAACGGAGGAGCTTGAAGAGCTCCCAGAACCAAATTCAAACTCCAAGGAGGAGAAATTGACTTAATGACAGGTTTTATACGAACCAAAGCTTGTACAAAACAATGAATATCAGGAAGAATAGCAATCTTTCTGTGAAAAAGAACAGAAAGAGCAGAGATTTGTCCTTTCAAAGAACTTGCGGACAAACCCTTATCCAAACCATCCTGAAGAAATTGTAAAATTCTCGGTATTCTAAAAGAATGCCAAGAAAAATGATGAGAAAGACACCAAGAAATATAAGTCTTCCAGACTCTATAATATATCTCTCGAGATACAGATTTACGAGCCTGTAACATAGTATTAATCACGGAGTCAGAGAAACCTCTATGACCAAGAATCAAGCGTTCAATCTCCATACCTTTAAATTTAAGGATTTCAGATCCGGATGGAAAAAAGGACCTTGTGACAGAAGGTCTGGTCTTAACGGAAGAGTCCATGGCTGGCAAGATGCCATCCGGACAAGATCCGCATACCAAAACCTGTGAGGCCATGCCGGAGCTATTAGCAGAACAAACGAGCATTCCCTCAGAATCTTGGAGATTACTCTTGGAAGAAGAACTAGAGGCGGAAAGATATAGGCAGGATGATACTTCCAAGGAAGTGATAATGCATCCACTGCCTCCGCCTGAGGATCCCGGGATCTGGACAGATACCTGGGAAGTTTCTTGTTTAGATGAGAGGCCATCAGATCTATCTCTGGGAGCCCCCACAATTGAACAATCTGAAGAAATACCTCTGGGTGAAGAGACCATTCGCCCGGATGCAACGTTTGGCGACTGAGATAATCCGCTTCCCAATTGTCTACACCTGGGATATGAACCGCAGAGATTAGACAGGAGCTGGATTCCGCCCAAACCAAAATTCGAGATACTTCTTTCATAGCCAGAGGACTGTGAGTCCCTCCTTGATGATTGATGTATGCCACAGTTGTGACATTGTCTGTCTGAAAACAAATGAACGATTCTCTCTTCAGAAGAGGCCAAAACTGAAGAGCTCTGAAAATTGCACGGAGTTCCAAAATATTGATCGGTAATCTCACCTCCTGAGATTCCCAAACTCCTTGTGCCGTCAGAGATCCCCACACAGCTCCCCAACCTGTGAGACTTGCATCTGTTGAAATTACAGTCCAGGTCGGAAGAACAAAAGAAGCCCCCTGAATTAAACGATGGTGATCTGTCCACCACGTTAGAGAGTGTCGAACAATCGTTTTTAAAGATATTAATTGAGATATCTTCGTGTAATCCCTGCACCATTGGTTCAGCATACAGAGCTGAAGAGGTCGCATGTGAAAACGAGCAAAGGGGATCGCGTCCGATGCAGCAGTCATAAGACCTAGAATTTCCATGCATAAGGCTACCGAAGGGAATGATTGTGACTGAAGGTTTCGACAAGCTGTAATCAATTTTAGACATCTCTTGTCTGTTAAAGACAGAGTCATGGACACTGAATCTATCTGGAAACCCAGAAAGGTTACCCTTGTTTGAGGAATCAAAGAACTTTTTGGTAAATTGATCCTCCAACCATGATCTTGAAGAAACAACACAAGTCGATTCGTATGAGACTCTGCTAAATGTAAAGACGGAGCAAGTACCAAGATATCGTCCAAATAAGGAAATACCACAATACCCTGTTCTCTGATTACAGACAGAAGGGCACCGAGAATCTTTGTGAAAATTCTTGGAGCTGTAGCAAGGCCAAACGGTAGAGCCACAAATTGGTAATGCTTGTCTAGAAAAGAGAATCTCAGGAACTGATAATGATCTGGATGAATCGGAATATGCAGATATGCATCCTGTAAATCTATTGTGGACATATAATTCCCTCGCTGAACAAAAGGCAATATAGTCCTTACAGTTACCATCTTGAACGTTGGTATCCTTACATAACGATTCAATAATTTTAGATCCAGAACTGGTCTGAAGGAATTCTCCTTCTTTGGTACAATGAAGAGATTTGAATAAAAACAGAATTTATGTTTACCTGATAAATTTCTTTCTCCAACGGTGTGTCCGGTCCACGGCGTCATCCTTACTTGTGGGATATTCTCTTCCCCAACAGGAAATGGCAAAGAGCCCAGCAAAGCTGGTCACATGATCCCTCCTAGGCTCCGCCTACCCCAGTCATTCGACCGACGTTAAGGAGGAATATTTGCATAGGAGAAACCATATGGTACCGTGGTGACTGTAGTTAAAGAAAATAAATTATCAGACCTGATTAAAAAACCAGGGCGGGCCGTGGACCGGACACACCGTTGGAGAAAGAAATTTATCAGGTAAACATAAATTCTGTTTTCTCAAACATAGGTGTGTCCGGTCCACGGCGTCATCCTTACTTGTGGGAACCAATACCAAAGCTTTAGGACACGGATGAAGGGAGGGAGCAAATCAGGTCACCTAAATGGAAGGCACCACGGCTTGCAAAACCTTTCTCCCAAAAATAGCCTCAGAAGAAGCAAAAGTATCAAACTTGTAAAATTTGGTAAAAGTGTGCAGTGAAGACCAAGTCGCTGCCCTACATATCTGATCAACAGAAGCCTCGTTCTTGAAGGCCCATGTGGAAGCCACAGCCCTAGTGGAATGAGCTGTGATTCTTTCGGGAGGCTGCCGTCCGGCAGTCTCGTAAGCCAATCTGATGATGCTTTTAATCCAAAAAGAGAGAGAGGTAGAAGTTGCTTTTTGACCTCTCCTTTTACCTGAATAAACAACAAACAAGGAAGATGTTTGTCTAAAATCCTTTGTAGCATCTAAATAGAATTTTAGAGCGCGAACAACATCCAAATTGTGCAACAAACGTTCCTTCTTTGAAACTGGTTTCGGACACAGAGAAGGTACGATAATCTCCTGGTTAATGTTTTTGTTAGAAACAACTTTTGGAAGAAAACCAGGTTTAGTACGTAAAACCACCTTATCTGCATGGAACACCAGATAAGGAGGAGAACACTGCAGAGCAGATAATTCTGAAACTCTTCTAGCAGAAGAAATTGCAACTAAAAACAAAACTTTCCAAGATAATAACTTAATATCAACGGAATGTAAGGGTTCAAACGGAACCCCCTGAAGAACTGAAAGAACTAAATTGAGACTCCAAGGAGGAGTCAAAGGTTTGTAAACAGGCTTGATTCTAACCAGAGCCTGAACAAAGGCTTGAACATCTGGCACAGCTGCCAGCTTTTTGTGAAGTAACACCGACAAGGCAGAAATCTGTCCCTTCAGGGAACTTGCAGATAATCCTTTTTCCAATCCTTCTTGAAGGAAGGATAGAATCCTAGGAATCTTAACCTTGTCCCAAGGGAATCCTTTAGATTCACACCAACAGATATATTTTTTCCAAATTTTGTGGTAAATCTTTCTAGTTACAGGCTTTCTGGCCTGAACAAGAGTATCGATAACAGAATCTGAGAATCCTCGCTTCGATAAAATCAAGCGTTCAATCTCCAAGCAGTCAGCTGGAGTGAAACCAGATTCGGATGTTCGAACGGACCCTGAACAAGAAGGTCTCGTCTCAAAGGTAGCTTCCAAGGTGGAGCCGATGACATATTCACCAGATCTGCATACCAAGTCCTGCGTGGCCACGCAGGAGCTATCAAGATCACCGACGCCCTCTCCTGATTGATCCTGGCTACCAGCCTGGGGATGAGAGGAAATGGCGGGAACACATAAGCTAGTTTGAAGGTCCAAGGTGCTACTAGTGCATCCACTAGAGCCGCCTTGGGATCCCTGGATCTGGCCCCGTAGCAAGGAACTTTGAAGTTCTGACGAGAGGCCATCAGATCCATGTCTGGAATGCCCCACAGGTGAGTGACTTGGGCAAAGATTTCCGGATGGAGTTCCCACTCCCCCGGATGCAATGTCTGACGACTCAGAAAATCCGCTTCCCAATTTTCCACTCCTGGGATGTGGATAGCAGACAGGTGGCAGGAGTGAGACTCCGCCCATAGAATGATTTTGGTCACTTCTTCCATCGCTAGGGAACTCCTTGTTCCCCCCTGATGGTTGATGTACGCAACAGTTGTCATGTTGTCTGATTGAAACCGTATGAACTTGGTCCTCGCTAGCTGAGGCCAAGCCTTGAGAGCATTGAATATCGCTCTCAGTTCCAGAATATTTATCGGTAGAAGAGATTCTTCCCGAGACCAAAGACCCTGAGCTTTCAGGGATCCCCAGACCGCGCCCCAGCCCATCAGACTGGCGTCGGTCGTGACAATGACCCACTCTGGTCTGCGGAATGTCATCCCTTGTGACAGGTTGTCCAGGGACAGCCACCAACGGAGTGAGTCTCTGGTCCTCTGATTTACTTGTATCTTCGGAGACAAGTCTGTATAGTCCCCATTCCACTGACTGAGCATGCACAGTTGTAATGGTCTTAGATGAATGCGCGCAAAAGGAACTATGTCCATTGCCGCTACCATCAA